>NW_019154129.1:10476643-10606910 GCF_002288905.1 Enhydra lutris kenyoni | reverse complement strand
TCTCTCTCTCTGTTAAATAAATAAATAAAATCTTTTAAAAAAAATTTATGCTAAAAGGTTTATGCTAAAGGGTTATGAGGGATTGTATTTGTTCCTTAGGGCTGCCATAACAAAGTAGTACAACTTCCCACATGGTTTTGGAGGATGGAATTCTGAGACCACATTTTAGCAGGACCAGCTCCCTCTGAAGACTCCAAGGGAGGGTTCTTCCCGCCTCTTCCAGCTTCTCGTGTCCTTTGGTTTGTAAGGACTTTCCTAGTGATCAATGAATCAATTCCCACGTTTAAAAAAATAGAAAAATAAGAGAAAATAAAAAGGGAGGAGTCTTTGCCCCAGTATTTCTGCCACCATGGAGTCTCCGGCTATTGGGTTTTCTATGGTATCATTATGATTGGGACAAGTGGAGTCATATCTTTTCTGCTGCACAGGAGGACCGTTGATGCCAAGTATATCCATTGATGTTGTGGAAGGCTCTGTTGTAATTTATCTGAGTTGGGTCACCACCCAAGAATTCTGCTAGTATATGCACCAGTCATACTACAGTGCTTTAGAGTGTGGTTGCTCATGCCGCAGTAACTCTTTCTAGGCATGGGATACATGGTTTACACATAGTACCTCATTTAACACTTAAATCAAATACCCTAGCAGGTAGGTGTTATTATGCTTGTCCTTACTGAACATAAAAGATATAATCTATTACATAAATTGCCCAAGGTCACATACCTGTCATTGACAGAAAGGAAATTCACATCCAGAAAACCAACTTGAATCTGTGCTTTCCGACATTGTTTGACACTGTCTCCCCAAGGAGTTCGGCTAACTTTTCCATCAGTCTTTTGTACTTCTGTCTTTTCTTTTAAAAGTAATGTATTTATTTTAGAATATGTTAAAGTATCTTAAAAGTTCAGAAATTAGGGGCGCCTGGGTGGCTCAGTGGGTCAAAGCCTCTGCCTTCGGCTCAGGTCATGATCTCAGGGTCCTGGGATCGAGCCCCGCATCGGGCTCTCTGCTCAGTGGGGAGTCTGCTCCCCCCACCCCCACCCTGCCTGCCTCTCTGTCTGCTTGTGATCTCCGTCTGTCAAATAAATAAATAAAATCTTAAAAAAAAAAAGTTCAGAAATTAGAAATCATATATAGGAGAAAACAAATCTCTTTTTCACCCATGATCTCTGTTCTCTTATTTTCCATCCTCAGCAGCAACTACTTTTAACCATTTTCTTTGTAGTTTCCAGAGATAATTTAGGTACACACTAAGAAACATGTGTGTATATCCTTTCCTTTTTTCCCCACAAAGTGATAAAAATTCTATACAAGCTATGTAGTACTTTCCCCCTACCTAATGTAATTTGGATTGTCTTTCATATCTGCATTGTCAGCTTTGGGAATACATGGATGGATTTTCAAGTAGAACATGTAAGTTGGGTGGATTGTAGGTTGTCCCATTTCTGCCTATTCTCTGCTTTGGTAGGGCTACTAGAAACACCTTTCTTTGTTATTGTTTAGGACCCTCTAAGCTGTAACGATGTGTTCCTGCAGTAGTGTTGAAAATCCATACCTTGAGAACTGGTCTTAATTGTGTATTGCTGATGTAAGGGAACTCAAGAACTTGAGGATTTTCCTCCAGTGGCAGAGTCCCAAGTCTTGGACTCTTGGCTTGGAATTCCCTTTCTCCCTGTGGAGCCAAGAATACCTTTTAGGAGAGGAGATAGTTATAACTCCGAGTTGCTTCCTCCAAAGGGCAGGGGCACATACAGGGCAGGTTCACACCCAAGCCTCCCATGCAGACGTCCGTGGTGCAGAAGAGTATGCCGCTGTCATTCAAGACTGTGCTTTATCTAGCCCTGTCTCCCTTGATTACCCTCTTTCTCAATTCATGGCTGAATTGTATTCTCTTCTCATCTGCCATCCATCACCTATCCTGTGCTTTGGCCCACATAGGTTCTTTTTCCTTAAGTGTCCTTCCACTTGACCTTAAATCCTTTCAACCCTCAAAGATTACCAGAGTTCTGCTGCCTTCAGAAAACCTTTCCTCATTCACCCACCTGGAATCTCTCCTTCCCTTCGTTTACCTAGACCCTAATTCTCAATGCATGGTCTCTTCTGTCCCTTTCCTGATCTCTTAAGCACCTTTGTCCACCCCTTTCCACATTGCCCTGGACATTGTAGTTGCTCAATAAACATTTGGTAATTAATCCCATGGAAATACACAAGATGTGTGCTGCATGCCCTTCAGCTATCAGAGACAACTAGACTTCTACTTTCCAAACGCATGGTGCCTCACGCATTAGAAAATTGACAAGCTGCCTAACTGTTTGAACAGTCTCCAGCATATTATAAATGTTTGGATAAAACCACCATCAATGCACAGTCATTGCAGAGCCAATAAAAAATGACCTTGTCTTCCCCTCTTTATTTGCATGTTTCCTATAGTATCATCTCCAAAGGCAACAGGAGAAAGTGGTGAACAGCTGGGAGAGGGAGATGTCCTTCACACATCCTATATTTGGAACTGGTAGAAATAGCCACTATGATATGATTCTTTGTCAGTTTAACAGGATAGATATGATTTCAAAATTTTATCTTAGTTGTGAGCCCCTTGAGGGCAGGGACTCATTCTTCTGACATCACCTGTATTAGGTACATTGTAGCAGAGTTTCTCAGCCATAGGTTGGAGAATTCTTTGTCTGGAGGAGGGTGCTTTCCTGTGCACTGTAGGGTTGAACAGCATCTTTATCCTCACCTACTAGATGCCAGAAGCATGCACCTCCCCGGGTTGTGGTAATCAGAAGTGTTTCCAAAAAAAAAAAAAAAAGAAAGAAATGTTTCCAGACATTGCCCAAAAGAGACCCGGTGGAAGAGATTGCTCTTGTTTGAAATACTCTATCGTAGTAGCTCAAAAAATGTTGAATGAACACATAAAATTGTCGTTGTTTGAATAATATCAGTTTTCTTTTTGTCCACGTGAAGAACAATTAATCCACCTAGGCAAATACTTAGGAGAAACACATTTGATTCAATACATGATTGGTGGGTAAAAACTCGCTGTAAGCCACCCCAAAATTCTAGCCTCCACCTTTTTACAGACTCTAAAATGTTATGAAGGTGTGTCTCCACCGGTCTATATAACTTGGCATTTAAAAAAAAAAAAAAAAAAAAAAAAAAGTCATCGGACAAGGGTTACTTGGATAGTAAGCTATTTTCTACACAAAAGCATATTTCAAAGATTGTAGGCTGTCGTCCCACTGCATTAAAAGTACTTTATCCTAAACGTGACATTGAGTTCAGTGACTACATGAAGTGAGATATCCATGTACTAAAATAAGAACCGCTGAGGGTCATTGCTGAATGACTGTCTAAGATTCCATGGCATCTGTGGCTCTGCGTGCTTACAGCTGTAAAAAACACCCAGTTGTATTAATGCTTGGGGATCTAAATTGCATGTCTTACCGAGACGTCTTTATTTAACGTTGCTATTGGACACTCACAAATTTATTGAACCGTCTCAGCGCAGTGGGTTATCCACACGAGGTGGTTTTCCTTCCAGTTACTGTCCCCTGCTGTGTTGAGCTTCATGTCCCCACCCCCCATTTCTTGATAACATCTTAAGCAGATTTTTCAACTCTCTGGTCATTTCTCATTATTAGCTTAGTCTTGATCAGTATTTATACCTCTGTCATTTTCTTTCTTAGACCAGTTTAGTTTATTCAAAGTTTCTTTTTTTCCCTTACTAGTGAGACTTGTATCTCTGGACCAGAAGAGGAGAGGAGGTGGTATGTTTTTCACTCCTTCTCTTTTGTCTGGGCATGGTGAGGGAGGATTTCGTTTGAATGCCTTTGGGGCACTTCTTCAATCTTTTTTGCTGTGGCCCACTAGCTCTGATCAAGATTTGGGGCAGGAAAGGCAAGGCAGAGCATCATGGTTCCCAGACTCAAGTGTGCCGTTGTACTCCTCTTGCTGCTGATTTTTGTGACTCGTCTGACATCCGGGTGGCAAAAATTCTAGTTCTAACTTCCTCATGATGCACACATATCACCGATACTTCAAATAGACATGCAGGGACCTCCAAGCTCCTAAATTTCTCCATGTGGGAAATCTAGCTCCGGCAAAACCCATTCTACTCCCTTCTTGGTGTCTGTTCCAACAATCGGCCACTCAGGCCATGGTCCCTATCACCATGTAGGTGACCCTCTTGGAATGTACCAGCAAGCTGGCTCAAGCCCAGCTCTTCCTACTAGAACTTCACAAATGAACCACAGTAAACTCATTCATACTTCCTATGCCAGATGGAAGGATTGAAAATTCTTCCTTTGTTTCCCCCTTTCCTGCCCTGCTTCAGATCCTCCCCCTGTTCTGTTTTGTGCTCAGCAGTGTTTCTCAGACACTCAACAAGTTTGCTGCATCAGTACACATCCAACTGGGGAAGGAAATTTCAAGTTCTTTTTTTGCAGGTACTCCAAGTATTTGCAAGGGCTTCTCTTGCAATGGACACATGGCTTTTTCAGTGTACCTTGGAGCACATGCTGGGCTCTCAGATATATGATTGGTTTTATAAACCCCCATACTTGTTGCTAGATCCCTCCTGAGACCTATACCTGTTCTAAAGACAATTACATTTGGGATACAGTATTGTGAATTTGGGCATATGGTGAAAATTATTTACTCCTTATTCCAGTGTCTTTTGGAAAATATCTGAATTTGGTGTATCAAAAAAAGCTGAGTACTGTTTGAATGAAAGTGTCCCTAATTTTCCATGTAACAAATGACCCATTTTCAGAGCATATGTGGTGTAATAGCCCTTGTCTTGTCTTTCTGGGGGTAGAGTTAGTTTCTCATGGACCCAAACAGGGCTTCTTAATGGAGATTTATAATATCAAAAGGGATTACATGAGAACCAAGTAATTATTCTTCATGTATGAATATCAACCAGTTTACAAAGGAGTGAAATTAAACACTGCAGTTAATTATATGGACAATCTCATGTTTGTGGACCAATTAGGGCTCTTGGGTTGCAAGCAACAGAAATCAATTCCCCCCTTATATTAAGCATGAGGGATGTTTATTAGTGGTTATTGGGGAGTTTACAGAATTGAAAAGAAACTGAAATGCAGTATGAATGGTGTGACATTCACAAAGCAATAGCGAGGTCTCCTCTAGGGAAGCAGTGAGTTCCAGCCATGGCTTCCGTCCATTGGTCATTCTGCTCCAGTTCAAGATCCCAGGGGAGCACATCCCATTAGCGAAACTCAGGCCACAGATCCCACTCTTAAATTCACATTGGCAGGGAGAGCAAGGATCTGACAAAAGGTGCCTTTAGGAAACCATCATCTTCTGAAGGGGGTCCCACCAAGACTGCACAAAATGAGGGAGCTGTAACCCCTAGAAAACTCTGGGTGCTGTTAGGAACAGAACCAGTTGTGGGGGAGTCAAGGAAGGATGGTCAATACTCTTCTCACTGGAAGTATGATCTCTGTCCTCTTGCTTGTGGGTTGATTCAGAGCTGCCTCAGGCTACGTTTCAAAGTGGCTTTTACACAGCATTGCCCATCTTCCCTTTTCTTGGATGTATAGAGAACTCTACAGTTTTCTTTTACATTAAGGTGTTACTTATTAACTACTATTTCTATATATGGACTATACTCTCCTCTCTGTCTCTTAAACATGTCTCCTGATCTATCTTCCATTTCCTTTATGGAAATCATTCCTCTGGTGCACTTTGCTTTGCCTCATGGTCAATGTCTATTTTCTCCTACAATTTTCTTCTTGAACTTACACACACTGATAGTACACTTTTCTTTTTCATATTTCTCTTCTAGACTGTCCTTCCTGCTTTGGACTCAGTACTCATTTGTCTGAACTTGGATTTTTTTTTTTTTTTTTAAGATTTATTTATTTATTTGGGAGGGAGGGACAGAGAGAACAAGCTGGGGAGAGAGCTAGAGGGAGAGGGAGAAGCAGACTCCCTGCTGATCTGGGAGCCCGACACAGCTCTATCCCAAGACCCTGGGATCATGACCTGAGTCAAAGGCAGATGCTTAACTGACTGAGCCACCCAGGCACCCCTGCACTTAGATTTATTTTCATTTTTGTGCAATTACCCTGCCCCCTTCTGTGCCAGTCTCTGCTCCTAGGGTATATATACCCTGGAATGTAGAAAAACAAAGGTCTCAGACTGCCCATGTTAGTAAGAGACCACACTCTGACTCCCTGACTACCGGTGTCACCAGCATCACCACTCACTTCTTTCTCACCTCCTATCTGAACAAAGGAAAGTCTCTAGATGTCCCTGAGGAACACTTGTGGTTTTGGAAAATAGTCTTGGCTACTTGGGAATAGAGTCCTAACAAGACTAATCTTACCTCTGGTGAATCCCATGTTCTGTCCTGTAAGACGCCCTTGGCAAACACAAGACAATCCTAGGTTGGCCAAGTGCTACATTGTAGACAATAGAGCCGTCAAGACCAATACAGGAATAGCAAAGCCAGAACCTGGAAGTGGGTGAGATAGATACTGAGAGTGTGGGCAGGTAAACTATACAGTTCAGGGTTTACAATCATCAAGTTTGGCTCAATGTTTTTATTCCCATTGCTTATACTTTTATTCCCCTAGCAACCTAAGAGTTGTTGCCATGTCTAGTATCTTCTATATGATGTATCTTCTGTCTATGGAAAGGGCCTGGCACATGCTGCTTCTTAAATTTTGCTTGAATGATTGCATGAATGACCAATCAATCAGTCAGTTTTAATCAGCTTTAATTCCTTTAAAGACCAGAATACTGACACTTAATGAAACTCTCTGGCTTTAAGCCATTATCCCTATGAGCTAGGTTCGAAAAGAAGACCCTTACAGGGAGACTGCCATCTTTCTTTGGGGCTGAAGTAGCCAGCATAAGTGTATTTAATTATTTACTATCTATTTTGTATGTGCCACACTAGCTCTCAACTTTCCTCTCTATTCCTTTTTTCCTGGATGGTGGCAATATGGATTTTTAGAATTTATTATTTATTTTTCTTTTTCTTCGTTTTTCCTGTGATCTCTCTCTAGAGTTGACCTATCTCAAAATTTTACCCCCTAAGATGCCTCTTCTTTTGCTACTCAAAGACTTCATATTTATTTTCTATAGGCCATTTGCAAAACTCAGAGCCATGATTTCTGCTTTTATGTATGTCCCTAGAACAGACATCCAGCAAATAGCAGAGATGACACAGAGATCCTAATAACCAAATACACTGTAGACATTGATACCCAAATGATTTATAAGGCCATTTTGTATAAATGCAATGAAAAATCTTATAAATGTTCTTGCCTCCTTAGACTAAAAGTAAGTAGCCAGTATATTCAAGAGTCTTTTGAAAGTCTTCCAGTGTTTCCAGCTAATCTTGTAGGAAGGGGAAAAAAAATAGATATCATTTTGCAATTTATGTTTTTACCAGCATGCAATTGAGTACATTCAATTGACTCCAAATGTTTTGCACATTCTAATTTTTGTCCCCTATTGTTTTCCCCTGTTGACTTCAAGTTAATGCATAATTTGAAGTAGGACATCCCTCATAAATTCTATATCATCAGAGTAATGTGGCTTTGATGATGTACTGCATTTTAAATGAGCTCTGCCACAAAAGGACGATGGGGGGGCCAGGCGGTTTTTTGTTTGTTTGGGTTTTTTGGTTTTGTTTTGTTTTTTAAAAATTTCCTTCTGTTTCTGTAGTGTGAAAAGTCTAATGATAACAGCAAACAGCAGTTTTTCTTCGGCAAGTATGGCTTGTGAGGTCCCTTGGATCCCTATGATAGATTCAGATTTTTATAGTATGTGTCTTAAAATAGATAGGTCTTAAGTGGGAAGAATTCTGAAAGATTAAGGGGAGATTGAGAATGCAGGAGATTAGTACTTTTGGTCTGCCACAGTCAAATTCACTAACATTCTTGTTACTTATTTTATTCATGGGGATTAAATAACATTTCTAGAATATCAGAATAATTTGGAAGAGTTGGCATGGCTTATCTGAACTATCTGTAAGGAGTGATTGTTATTTCTTCCAATATTCTGCTAATCTATACATTGCCTTTCCCAGGGACGAAACCAAATGTACACTCATGTTTATTGTAGGTATTATAGCTATCGTGGCTCACAGCCTGCCTGTAGAGAATAGGCTTTAATGCTGTCTTTTCTTCACCAGTTCTATTCTAGTGCTCCTTAAGCTTGGTGAATTTGAGAATCACCTGGGAGTGTTCTCAGAATGCATATTCTTTGCAGTAGGTCTATGATGAAGCCCAAGATTCTGCATTTCTTACAGTCTCACAAGTGATGATACAGCTTCTGTTTTGTCACACTATGAAGAACACGATTTTATAGGGCGTTAACCGAAAATAAACATACTTGCACATGGATGCCTCTGCAACAGAGTTGCATGTAGAGGAGAAAAAAAGAGGGCCTTGATATGTACTACCTAATATGAATGCAGTCACGACTGTGTTATTTAATACAACAATATAGGCCCCCTATATATGGTTGAAGGGCTATACAGCTTGGAGAAATTTAGTCACATGATCAGGTTTCATGGCTAGTGGCAGTGGAGTGCGTGGTAGAGGTGGGATTTGAACGCAAACATTCCGCTTTCAGAGGCCATGCCTAAATGCCTACAGTGCCACAGATTGTTGTCTTAAATGAAGTTTGTCTAGAGTGTAGTCTCTAGAATTTGGGAATTTTTATCATCATAAACCCTTAAACAAATATTAATTGAGTGCCTGAGGCTATGTCTTAAGGTTTTTCCCGCTAACAAGAGAAGGTGGTGTGGTCCCATTGAAGACCAGCAGATAGCACTCATTGATAGCTGAAATCCAAGGGGGAGATAAATGCATATAAGATTAAGTCATTATCTGAAATAATCATCTGGTTGGAGGAAATGACCTATGGGACAAGATAAAGAAATTTGTGAACTAGGAACTTTGCGGTCACCTGCAGATTAATTCTGTCTTAGTTTATTTAGATTTATGCTTTTTAACCTTTTTTGTTCAGGCAAAATTTACATAGCTTAAAAGGAACTGTTTGAAAGTGTGCAATTCATTGGCATTTAGGACATGCACAGTGTTTTGCAACTATCACCTCTGATAAGCATCTAAAAAGATGCTTGACATCATTAGTTATTAGAAAAATGAAAATCAAAGTCCCAGTGAGCTACCATTGTACACCTACTAGGATGGCCATAAAACAAAAACAACAGAAAAGGGAAAGCAACATGTTGTCAAGGGTGTGGAGAAATTGGAACCTTCGTACATGGCTGTTGGGAATGCAAAATAGTACAGCTGCCATGGAAAACAGTTTGGGGGGGTAGTTCTCAAAATGTTAAATATGGAATTTGCACAAACTTTTGATGACTGAATTTCTGTGCCTTCCAACTGCATCTTTAGTTTTCTCACTGCTGGATTCAGAGTCCAGAGTGCTCACCATCACTGCTTTTTCTAGAATTTGTCTACTTGTTCACCTCTTTAGCACATAGCAATATATTAGCCATTGATTTCTAAACTTGCTGTCTTAGAAGGGATTATTTTGCAAGAATTCATTGTCTCTTCTTAACCAGGACCAGTTGGGGAGGTTGAAGAGTTTCCCCCATCCCTGCCCCAGTACTCTGTTATCCCAGGTATTATATTCACCATATCATGGTGAGTGTCCTATATGTTTAAAGTAAGAGTCTTCCCCCCATTGTTTGCTGTCTAAGACAGACTCCTCTGACCCCAGGAGAATGAACAGATAATGACTTTTAGTGTAGAAATGATCTGTGCCATGGTTGTTCCATGTGAATCACTAGGTAGAATGATGGGTGCAGATGTAGGGTTTTGCTTTTTTTTTTTTTTTTTTTTTTTTTTTTTTTTTTTTTTTTGAAGATTTTATTTATTTATTTATTTGACAGAATGAGAGAGAGATCACAAGTAGGTAGAGAGGCAGGCAAAGAGAGAGGGGGAAGCAGGCTCCCTGCGGGGCAACGAGTTTGATGCGGGGCTCGATCCCAGGACCCTGAGATCATGACCTGAGCTGAAGGCAGAGACTTAACCCACTGAGCCACCCATGTGCCCCAGATGTAGATTTAAACCCTAATTCTGCCACTTGCCAGGTGTGTTACCTTGAGCAAGTCACTCAACTTACCTGGGCCTCAGTTTTCCCAAATAAATCATATTGTGGTACTTATAGAAGCGGCTGATGATTAAATACGATGATTCAAGAAAGCGTTCAGTGTAGTGTCTGGCACATAGTACTCCATGAAACAATTACTATATTATTTCTGTGGTTGTCCCTGCCCTAGTTCTCTGCCTTGTTCTATGGTTTGGATCTTACTTGCACATTACAACCGCTTTTTTTTTTTTTTTTTTAACTTTCATGATTCTCTCATTTTCTTCCTATAAGCTGATTGCCTTTTTCCTTCTTTTGGAACATTTTGAGCCTTCTTGAATAACACACACTTTAAACATAATTTTTGAAATTTTTTTCTGCAGATAGCCAACCCAAGAGTGAAAATTTTGTAATGTTAAAGAGAAAGTGAAGTTTAGAGCTTTCAGGTGTATATGGGAACCCCACATGGTCCAATAGTCCCTGCCCATAAATGTGGGGACATAAGAATCTTACTTTTGATGAAATAGAGAAGCAGATTGCCCTTACCAGGTCAGTTAAGAACCCAGTGCCTATAGATAATGATCAGATACTGTATGAGGCTTGGAAAATCCCAATGTGTAACTATAGAGGCATATTTTCATATTCATATACATACTTAACATTTCAAGATAGTTTACAACTTAAATGTTCTTACAAGCAGCTTTTGGCCTTAAGTCTTATGAATTTCTCCTTTAATGTTGTTTATTCATAGATGGCCACACCAAGATGGTGATAAGAATTCAACCTAGCTCCTGTCCAGAAATTTCAAGAATGCTCATCACATATCTGTGATGTCTTTTTTGACTAATTTTTATACAATGCACAGGACGCTTAAATTTTTAAATTTATTTACCAATTTATCTCATAAAAAATTTGAAACAGCACTATTTAAGAAAAACATTGACTTATATTACCTACTTGAAGCTTTTTTATTGAAAGAATACTAGTAGTTTATTTTGTTTTAAATTATATTTTTAATATTTCTACATTACAAATCTATTAAATATTCATTCTCTGACTTTTTAGAGTTTAGGTCAGTGATTATTGCTATTGGAAGAAATCCCTTCCCAGATTACCCATATCTTCCACATCATGAGAGAGTACCAACAACCATCAGTGATCATATTAACTAAGAATGGATAAAGTAATTTTATAAAGAAGAATCTTAGGACAAGGACAATTTTAGAGATGGAAGAACTCTCAGATATTTCCAAATAAGGAAAACCCTATTTCAGAAAGGAAAAATATTCTTACTAAGGTTGCATAATCAGTTCATGATAGATTATAGATTAGAACCCTTGCAGTTTGCACAGTAGTATTATGGCTCTGGGCCCTTCCATGTTAGTGTTGGAAGAGAAACTGATTATAGACTGTCCTAAAATAGTCTTGGAAGGGAACCTTGAGATCAAGATAATCAACCTCCTGGGGCACCTGAGTGGCTCAGTTGGGTAAGTATCTGCCTTCAGCTCAGGTCATGATGCAGGGTCCTGTGATCGAGCCCCACATTGGGTTCAATGTGGGGCTCGATCAGGAGCCCACTTCTCCCTCTGCCCCTCCCCACCCAGCTTTCTCTGTGCTCTCTCTCTTTTGCTCTATCTCAAATAAATAAATAAAATCTTTACAAAAAATTATTCAATCTCTTCATTGTATAGATTGAGGACTCTGACATTCATTCATCATACTAGTAATTATGAAGAACCTACCAAGCACCAAACACTGTTCTAAACAGGGGTGACAACAGTAACCAAGACTGCAAAATTCATTGCTTCCATCCCAATTCAAGAATCAGACCATAATCAGAGGTGCCTGGGTGGCTCAGTCAGTTAAGCACCTGCCTTCAGCTCAGGTCACAATCCTAGGATCCTGGGATTGAGCCCCATGTTGGGTTTCCTGCTCTGCTCAAAGTGTGCTTTTCCCTTTGCCCCTCCCCAACTCATGTTTCCTCCCTCTCTCTCTCTCACTCTCTCTCAAATAAATAAATAAAAGCTTTTTAAACAAAGAATCAGACCATAAACAGTTAGTTGATGATCAACAGAGAAGCACCAGGATGACAATAATGCAGGGTAATTTAATGGCACCAAAGATAGGCATAGCAAATAGAAGGTATTAGTAAGGAGTAAGGATAATGGATTTTTTTTTTTCTAAGTGTAGTAGAAAGATACTGTAGAGTTTTAAATAGAGGAAGAATATGATAGGATTGATACTTAAAAGACCTCTTTGACAACTCTGTGGAGAATCTGTTATAAGGGGTCTAAGGGGCAAGCAAGAAGACCGATCAGCATGCTGATGCCGTAGGTCAAGGGAGAGAAGATGGAAGCCATGCTAAAATGGAAGTAAGGAGGCAGAGAAACAGTAGACAGATACAGGATATATGCTAAACATGAAGATGAAGGCTTGCCTCTAGACTAAGTGTGAGAAGACAGCAAAAAAGACTTCAAAATAACCTGGATTTTTTAGCTTGGCCATCTGAGCAGATGAAACCAAGAAAAGTTTGCATCAGGCTATGCAACCAGCATTCACAGTATTGATTTACATGTGTGTTTTTAGAATAAATCTTGAGATTCACAAGCTATGCCTGACCAGAAGGTGGATGCTTACTTGCTTCTTTCCTCTTTCTCAAATTACAGCTCACATAGGGCTTGATTGTGGGGTGGCGAACATTCAGGGATCAGTGCTGGTGTGCTATGGAGGTTCACCCTGCTGCTTGTATTCCGTTGAGTCCAGGGATAGCAGAGCCGAAAGTTGGCTCAGTGGGTAAGAGCATGATCAGCGACCCTGCATGGGACTACAGTCTTAGACAAGGGTTCTGCCTTCTTGGGTGCTGTGATCATCTTCTTTTGTAAGACTGTCTGTGAACTTCATTAACCTGCCATTGACTTCCTCTTGATACATTAATGGGGACCACACAATGTTGAGTCACAGTTTGAAAGGATGTTTGTCATCCCAGTGTGACATCTCTCTGTTCCCTGACACTCTGCTGTTTATCATTCCTCTTCCTATGCCCTCCTTCCCCGGGCTAGTCTATCCTTGGGCAGTGATCACTTCTAAGCCAATCTGGATCAATAGATTTTTTTCATTTCAAACTGAAATGAACTTAATGTTTAACAGCTGATGAAAGCTGTACTCAGAGTGTAGCACATTTTTACCCTGCGCTTTAGTTTGAGCAAGCTGGAATTTTGTAGGTAAGGAAAACATTCTCTTGGCTTTGTGTTTAAAATTCATAGTACGGTGTCTCTTCCCTACAGCCTGTAGCTTATGAATTCAGGAACCCTGGGCATTTTAACAGCTGCCTGTCATTAAGATACTTTACTGCCTGTGACTTGAAAAGATGGAAGGGCAGAAACCCCTTGGACTATATTCACCCTCATGTATGAGCATGAACAAGGTCTGCCTGAAGAAATATTTTCTTTAACCATGGCTTCTGCTTGGGAGATCATTTTTTCCCTCTCTTTGACCTTCCCTCCCCACACCTTGAGCTTTGCACTTTTATAACTCACCGTGACTCAGGGAAGACCTTTGCTGCTTTGTTTTAATTTGTTTTCTACTTACATGCCCTTCTGGCCTGAATGATTTTTGCCTGATTAGAGAGAGGCACTTTGAGGGAAATCTACAGGATTGTGTGAAAAATTCTTCCTGAGAATCAAACTGAAACATCCCTAAGGAAGTTAGAGTCTCTTTCTAAACACTCTGTAAGACAAGTTTTCTAAAATGTCACAAGGAGGGTCTTCTCTGGGAGAAAATATATCTAGGCAGGGCACCTGCATTTTAAAAAAATGGAAAAAGGGAAAGAAGAGAGGGGAAAAAAAAAAGAAAGGCAAGGGAAGGACAAGATATTAAGATCATTTGGGCATTTGAGAGACCCCCCCCCAAAAAAAATCAGGGCACTTTACTTTTCAGCTTAAAAGATAAAATAGAGAGAGAATATGAAAAGCACCATATCTGTGATTTCTTACATTTGCCAGTTCTGTACATGTAAATATGTACATGAGATACTTTGCTGAGTGTTCCATCATGTGCCATCTTGCCCTGTGAACTAACTGAGACCTCGTGATATCTTGTCTGTTTCTTCATCCCTAGCTTCAGTAGAATATGATACGGAGGACAATGAGCCCTATTTGAAGGTGACATAAATATTATGGTACATGGGGTCCATTTTGAGGGAAAAAAGTTACTTCTCGGCCACATATATGGTGACAAGAAATTAACCTGATAACATTGAACATGTTCAAATCAAGAATGTCTAGATAGTAGCAAATCATTACTAATGTTATAAAAGAAACCTTTTTCCACTTCCTGTCTGAGAAATACCTAGAAAATATTTGTACCTAAATTATTTCTCTCTTGCGTTCTGTAGTTTCTGTAAGTTGATGTTCTAGGAAGTACTGTAATTTAGCATTTCATAGGATTTCATGGAAGTTTTTACATATGGGTTCAGCTATCCCATTATCGCTAATTATAAGTGACTATTAGAGAGTTTCTTCTTAGCTTCAAATCATACTATTTCAAATGCCTTTTTTATTCACTTAATGGTTCCACATAAGATATTTGGTATATTTGAGGACCATACCCCCGATTTCACTTACTGCATATCAACCCCATACTATGCACCTCTTGACAAGTTTCTTTCCCTTTCAAGGTCTCAGTTTCCAGGGTGCCTGCGTGATTTAGTCAGTGAAGCATCAGACTTGTGATTTCAGATTGGACATGATCTCAGGATTTTGCGACCAAGCCCCATGTTGGACTCCGCATTGGACGCGCAGCCTGCTTAAGATTCTTTCTCTCTCCCCTTGTTCTGCCTGTCTCCTCCTTGTGTGCAGTCTCTAAAAAATTTTTTTAAAAATCTGTTTCCTAGTTTTAAAAATAGAAGTGGTAATACTAATTTCTGAAAGTTTGTGTGAGAATTGAATGAGCTAGGGTACACAACATGATGAATGATGCCAGGCACACAGAATTAGTCAATAAATGGTACCCAATGCGGATGTTCCTATTACTGAGCTCCATCCAACTTGGAATCAGTTACCTTTGCCCAGTAGCATTGTGTGCACATATCTGCTTTTATAATTATTAGTGGAGTTAATTTTTTTATAGGGGACGTGGAAAAGGGTGATTGAGCATAGGTTATTCAGTTTAAACTAATGAATTTTTTTTTTTTTTTTTAATGGGCTGACCATCTGTCAGGGAAGTGGCAGAAGGCATTCCAATAGGACTGAGTTGAATTAAATTAGGAGATAAAAGTAATAATAATGGCTTTCCTCCAAATGAGATCTCAAAATCTGTCTGCCATTTCCTAGCTCCTCTGTCACCACTTTGATCCAAGCTACCCACATCTGGACTCCTAACCACCTAATGGGTCTCCCTGTTTCCATTGTCTCCTAATCCAATTTTTACAGAACAATCAGAGTGATCATTTTAATATTCAGATCAGGTCAGTTCACCACATCCCTTCCAACTCTCCCAACCATGAATAAAAACCATGATAAAATAAAAATGGATAATTTGGCCTGCAGTCCCAGTATCATCTGGCCTCTTGCCTTTCTCTCCAACCCATCTTTCCCCAAGCTTTTATTCCTAGCGTTCTAACTACTGTTGTCTCCATGCTCCTTCCATTCTTAGAGACATGTTCTTCTATCTGTCAGGGGGTGCTGCCTATAACCATCACCTGGCAAGGTCCACTCTTATGTCAAATTTTAGCTTATGCTCTGCAGTGAGGCATTGTCTGGCCCCTCTGGTAACTGTCCCCCGCAAGAGACCTCATTGCACTCTCTTTCTACATTACTCCGATTCCAGCTTATAATTGCAGGTTTGTTGTAGTTGTTTCTTTTTAGTCACCATTGTATCCTTAGAACTCATCATAGTGGCTTAATTAATGAAGAATGTTTCCAACTACAAGATTCCGATGTATATTACTACAGTTTGGGCTCATAGCATCCTTGCAAGAAAGACATATGCTGGACTATCTCAGATTTTAGGTGAGGAGTCTAAAGCTCACTCTAGTAAAGGTTTGGAAATGGAAGAACTGAGTCTTAATCTCAGAATTCTCATGCCAAGTCCAGGGCTCTTCCGGCTCCAGTACTGCTCATTCCAGATACTCTGTGTATCATGATCTGTATACTCATTATTTATTCTTTGTCTAGGATGGGTCATTTTTTCATTTTTTTGTGTTCATTTTTCATGAACAAGCATTTTCACTACATGCATATCACCTACGAAACACGTTCCTGGGCACATTCCAAGCCCTTTCTCATCGTCTGTCTCAGGATCCTATAAAGTATTGCATTAGTTTCCTAGGGCTGCCATAACAAAGTGCCACAAACTGGGTAGTTAAAACTATGGAAATTTATTATCGTGCAGTTCTTGATGCAGAAAGCCCTAAATCAAGGGGTCAGCAAGGCTCTGCTCCCTCTGAAACCCATAGGGAATTTGTTTCTTGCCTTTTCCTACCTTCTGGTGACTTGTCTTCAGCCATTGGCATTGTTTGGATTATAGCTGTGCCACTCCTCTCTCTGCCTCCAACGTGATGTTCTCCCTGTGTACGTTCCCAACACTTTCCTTTTTTGCGTGTGTCTGTTCAAATTTTCTGTAAGGATAGCAGTCATATATTGGATTAAGGCCCACCCTCATGACCTCCTTTAACTTGATTACATCTGCAAAGACTGTTTGTAAGTTAGCTCACATTCACAGGTACCAGGAGGTAGAAGTTTAACATATTATATTTTGGGGTGGGTGGGGGGACATTATTCAACCCATATCCTTAGGGTTCCATATCCGTAACAGGTACACATTCGTTGCCCTTTTCCCAAATATTGAGCCACAAGCTCCATCACATACCCCAATGTTTCAGAGCCTGTGATTGGCAATGTGAAGCTCAAATACAGATTAGGATATACAAGTCCATGCTTGGCTATTGGACCGGATGGATGGACCGGTTTTCAAGCCGTAATGAAAACTTGGTCAATAGATTCAGTTAACTTTGGCAAAAAGTGAAGCAGGGCCCATTTTCTTTATGCAAAGTGAGCTTGGTTAGGAGAGCCAGAACTTTAAAAGGTTTGAGTCTGTGTTTTATAACTAGCCCTGCATGCAAAAGCAGAGATGTGTTCCTCCCTTGCCCTACTCTCCTACATTTAGAACAAAGTGTCTCATACTCTTTTAAGGGGAGACAAGCCATTTTTCATTTTAATTGGGGGGGAAAAGTTAATTAGGAAGTCTTCTTTCCTCCGAATAGTTCCCTAAAGTTGGATGTAGTGTCGACGTTATTTTCATTCTCTTCTCTTCTCAGGAATCATTACTAGCCCTGGTTGGTGATTTATAATCACATTCCCAACAAATTCCACTGTTGTTAATGACTACTTATTTTTCTATACAAATGGTTTTTGCTCTCCTTCCTGAGGACAATTAACTAAGAAACTGGTCATAAATTACTGATAATGATCAGTTTGTCAGAGATGATTGTCGAACGGTGCCATCTTCCATAGTAATTAGATAAAGTTTCTTTAATTGCTGATAACAGCAGACAAATTGTGGCTATTTTTTTTTCTTTTCTTTTCCTTTTTTTTTTTTTTTTTTGGAGATACTCATGACATCTTCCTGGAAGTCAGGCAGAATAACACCTTTTTTCCCCCTTCTCCTGAAGAAGGGGAAATGGAAGAAACATTCATCATTTACAGGCTTCCAGAAATATAATAAATGTGACAGCTTTTCGAGGTTTCAAATAAGACGACTGATCTTTCTAAAGCAGAGATCAGAGAAAACCTTCTCTGGGACACATTTCTTTTAGGCAGGAAGCAGGGGTCCTTCCTGGTCATGTTTGATTTTTTTTTTCTGAGGATCACATCTCTCATATTTGCATCTAAACCTTGGCCTTAAAATGTGACTTCTTTGAACTCTGGAAGGGAATGGTATTTAATTCACAGGGTTTCTCACAGTTAGGATGCTGATTAAACCCCAGCCTATTTTTGTACGTCAGGCTGTGGTGGCCCCTTAGCTGGGAAATGAAGAGGAGAGCTTCCACAATGCATGGAGACAGGAAAGTCTCTTTAATCACAGAACTTATTATCTATTAGCTTATTGATAAGTGCAATCAGACTATTCATCGGCGTGGGAGTACCAGGACCTACTATTAACATTCTGTAAAGGATATACATATTTTACAGAGTGAAGGGTGTTTTAAATTTATTCCAGTTTAATATATCAGCTTACTGATATGCCTTGGACATTGTTAGTCTCTGGGTCTTGCAGTACTTTATAATCCCCTTCAGTTTCATGGCTGGGTTTTTATTTGTTTGTTTGTTTGTGCTTATTTTTGTTTTTTGGAGGGTTTTTTTTGTTTTTCCTAGATGGCAGCAACTGTCAAACAAGCTCTGGTGTCTGAGATTATCTGCGTCTTCCTGGCAGTGTAGAAAACAGCGTGGTGCTTAAAAGAACAGACATGTGGATTCCAAAGGGGGTCTTAATATCAAACAAATTGGGGAAGTGTATAACATCTCTTCAAAGTTACTAGTTTTTGTTATGAGAAGGGAATCTACAACCACTGCAGAATTAGAATGCATTACGTTACAGGGTATTTAGGCACCGATTGTATCAGAGTTTCTCCAGTTCCACAGAAGCACACACAACACTCACACACACAAACAATTCAAATAAACTTAAGAATAAAGAAAGTTTGGGTTACGGAACTGGGCAGCACCAAAGGTAGGCTTCAGGCATGGTTGAGACTCAAGGTTTGATGATGTCACGGGGACTCTGATTCTCTCTCAGATCTTGGTTTTAGGCTTCAGTGGGCTTCTAGTATATGTGTTCTCTGAGAAGTTAGCACCTTTTGGGAGGATACCTCAAAATCTAATTTTGGACTGTTTTTTTTTTTTTTTTTTTTTTTTTTCTGATTGGCTCGTCTTAAGTCTTTTCCCCATGGAGTAAGGTCTTGGCAGAGAGGTGTAGAGCTCTACTTAAACTATGTAGATAAGTGTACAGTAGGATAAAGATCCTTCCCCAAAGTAAGGGATTTGGGGTAGATCAGAAAATAAAACAACCAAAGACAAGTAGAGGGACCCTCTTGTTCACTCTATTGCAGTGAACCAAGTGCTGTTCAGTTTTTTGCTCTGCTTGCCAGTTTATATCTGCTTACCTTGAGAGGATCTGCTTTTGGGAGGATTTTCTGACATTTCCTGAATATAGTCTAATAGAGGTGACAGTTTCAAGTCCACCTGAGAAGTCTAATCTATACTAAATAACTCAACTAAAATATTTTTCTCATGTGCCTCCAACCTAAAACCTTTTTTTTTCTCTGCCTGGGGCCTCTCTTCCCTTCCCATCCCCTACCCAATTCATCTCTGATCGTTTCTTCATGATTTTTTTTCTAAAAGGAACCCAAGTAAATTTCCTCTTCCTCTGTGTTCCCATTGAAACCTGTATTTTTCTTATAATACCTAGAATGTTTGGACTTTCATTTTAGTTTTTAAGAATCCATTTATTTCTTTGGAAACAGGACGCCATTTTGTGTTCTTTTAAATCACTTCATGCTTGGTACCACATAGGAATTTAATTCTGGTGAATTTTTCCCAGACAAGAGTAATGGAGGAAGCAAGCACTTGGGCAACTCCATTATCAGTTGGATTTAGCTATGTTTTATTATGGAGATGTGAACATGGGCATTAAGTGATCATTTGGAGGAGAACAGGAGGACAGTCAACTGATGTAAGAGAAGTAGGAGAAGATTGTTTCTCTTGTGGGCCCAAGGGAATTTGCCTCACCTGGCCTCATTTTACATGATAATTGCTCTGAGTTATAGGAGGACAAGTTCATCCCTTGGAGATTAATACAAAGCAAGCATCCTTTTTGCATGTCTTTTTGCAACCCAGAACAAAAGCAGCTTTTCATTCATTCATCAAATTTTATAGAGCGTCTACTATGTTTTGGGGATATGTGATGACAAATATATACATGGCTCTTGCCCTCATGCTTGGGACTTGACTTCCTGGGGTCCAGTCTGGGGCTGCCTTTTGTTCTCTGTGGGATTTTAGACTAGTTATTTAACAGTCCTACACTTAAATTGTCTTATCTATAAAACAGGGATAGATAGCTACTTCATAGAGCTATTGGAAGGATTAAAGGATCCATTACTTGTATAATGTCCAGCACATAGTAAGCTTTCAACAAACAGCAGCTATTACTTGTACCTACTGGCTCATGAGGCCTACAGGCTGATGGAACAGAAATTAATCACATGATCATATTCAAAATGAAAATTTGGATGTAACTGATGTGAAGAGGATGTGCTTAGTATTATGAACACTTAAAATATGAAATTCTGTAAATCTTGCCTGTCAATGCATAATTAATCTAGCTATATATAAGATCACCCACAGATTAGAGCCCAAATGAACAATTTGCCCATTTTTGATGATGGCTGGTGAAGCAGCAGTTATGTGTGGCTGAGATGGTCCTTATCGGACCTGGATTTCAGTGCTACTGTGATTATCAGTGGGATTTGATCTCATATTCTGCCAAGGTGCTTCTTCTCTCTCAATGCATTGACCATTTTGGAAAGAGAGAAGTTTATGGCTTAATGTCCTTTAGAATCCTATCTAATCTTTAAATGACTGGGGTGTGTGGGGGGTTCTTTTGGACTTCAAAAGGAGTTTCTTCTCCTTTTCCAGTCATATCTACTTGCCGGTCAATTCATAGCATCCATCAGTTCAGCCAGAGCTGCAAGGAGGAATTTCCATGCTTTCCATTCTTGCTTGGTACTATTGATTATGCTTTAGATATCCTTTTACTCACCGCTTCTTGTTGGGACAGTGGTGTTCAGGTTATGGCCAAGCTGTTCCAATGTTTTGAAGAGGTAGAAGACGTTAACTTGAGGTTGATTCCTTTGAAAATCTTACTTAAAGTTGAATCAGACCAGTGGTTAAAATGGTGACAGTGTTTGAAGGAGGGGAGTACTTTTACTCTAAAAGGAAAATTGGACAGCTAATATCAAGGAGGCAGTCAGAGCAGTGGATATCAGTCCAGCATCTGGGGTCTGACAGATCCAGGCTAACATCACTGGGATGTTGGACTAGTGTCCTCAGTTTTCTGAAACTTAGTAAAGCCATCTGCAAAATGGAAATCATAACCAACAATAGATTTTTAAAAACAATTTTTAATGGGTCAAGAGATTTTAAAATGGATTTTTAGATCCACTTTTTTTTGGATTTTCTCTGATGATTGAAGGAGATGTTATAGGCAAAAAGATCAGAAAATTGTCTAGTATATGGTAATTGCTAATTAAATGATAGTCACTTTTGTATCCATTGATGACTATAATAAACAAGAACTCTTGAAGAATTTTGAGGTTTGAGGAATAATTTTGTATCTCTTGGTAAAGTGAAGAAGAAATCAAATTTTTATGTTCCCTTTGTCACAGAAATTTTGTTCTGTGATATGTGCACATATATGTATGTATACTTTTTTAATCTACAGTGGTTATAGAATGCATACATATATACACACAATTATATCTAGTAATATCATATGTAATCTATATAACATAGACTATAATATAGCATATATCTAGATATATTATTAATATACTGATATTAATACATAAAGTATATCTAATACTATATTGTGATTTATGCTATACATAACTATATATATGTGTTGTTAGATAATACATATTCCTTGTATCATTTTCTTCCAATTAAAAATAAAGAATTATTATTATTTTTTAAGGAAAAACATCAGCTACCCCCAAGTTCTGTAAGGGTTGATTTTTATTGTTATTTATTTTGACAATTCAGTGGTAGCCACAGTCAGAGCCTCACTGTGTAATCCTGCGGAAATGTCCCTACGTAGCAAGACGTGCCCACTGGTCATGGAAGTCAGTTCCGTTAGATAGGGAGGATTTTATCTGTCCGAATAAATATTTCCAGGGCTCCCCTCACTCTGTGGATTTGAGATGTGCACGGGCAAGAAGGGTCATCGCCATAAATCAATAGTTTTTCTGAAGCCACAGATTTAGAGCTGACAGCAGCTTTTTGGTTGAAATAAAGATTGTGACGTTCAGGCATAGGCAGCAACTGCTGGGAATAATGTGTGGAGGTGACAGGACTATTTTGTGAACATATATCAAGTGTGGATAGGAAAAACAATTTTTGCTCATTTGGCGGTAGGTTAACTAATTGATATCAGCAAGGAGGGAAAGACACAACTATTCGGTAGAATCTGATGTTGTGAATATCTACCTGTGTATGCACAGACACCTCAATCCCACCACCAAAATCTGGTGTGTCCTTTAAGTCTCAGTTCAAGGGCTAAGTCCTTCATATCATGTGTTACTCATCTTTATGCTGCTCACAAGTTGCTGTGGAGGTAGTGGGAATGGATGATGTCTCCAAGGAAAGGAAGATAGAAGAGAAAGAAGAACACCAAGATTTACCTGAAGAAAGGATCACTTGAATGAATGGAAAAAGAGAAAAGGACACTAAGGTCATCAAGGAGATAGTAAAGTGAACCAGGTGAGGACAGCTTCACCAAAGGTAGAGAGAATTTCCTAGAAATAGGAACTGTGGATGGTGTCGACTAATGTGATGAATTTGAAGATTAGTAAGAGTTCTTGGATGTACATTCTAGTGGATTTTTTAATATATGTTTTATGCAATTTTGTACATAACTCATTTCCAATAATTAAGTGTGAACTCCCTGAGAGCAGGTACCAGATTTATTCAATTTACGAGCTTCAGAGTCTGGCAGACATATTAGGGACCAATAAATATGTTTTGAAAGTATGAATGGATGGATAAATGGGTAGATGAATGCTGACCTTAATATAGCAATTTAATGCAAAATTAAAATTATGAAGTGTTAAAGAAGTCATTTGATTCTGGTAAAATAGAGCACAAGAAACCATTGTAGGTATGTGGTAGCTCTAGGGGTTCAAAGAATAAAATCCTCTTACTTCCCTTCTGAGTAAGAACCAACTGAGAAAGTGAACAGCAAGGAGGCAAAAGGAAATAAACAAACTGCTTTCACTTAGCCTAATATTTCTATGACTCTGATCATATTCATATGAAATGTCTAGGAGAGACAAATGTATGGAGACAGAAAGTAGATTAGTGTTGCCACAGGCTGGGGGTGAGTGAATGGTAGGTAGGGAGGGCACATGCTATACACATTTCCTTCTGGGGTAAAAAAAGGTGTTCTAAAGTTAAATTGTGTGATAATTACACGACTCTGTGAATATACTAAAAGCTATTAAATTGCTCACTTTGAATAGGTGAGTTTTATGGTGTGAAGCTATTATTTTTAAAAAGGCAGTAATAAGGTGTTAGCTTTTATTAATGAAATAAATGAAATACATTTTATTAGTGAAAGAAATCTAAGTTAAAATGTATGACCAAATGGGTTTATTTGTACTCTTCCAATTTGTTCAGTCTTACCTATCAGTCACTGATAGAGTGAGCATCTGTACCTCCCTCCTGTCTCCATTTTCTCTCTCTTTCCTGCTCCTCTGTATACTCATGAGTCTTATGGCTGAGAAGGAGGACCAGAGTATAGAAGAAGAAGAAGAAGAAGACTGAACTGAACATGCTCAGTTTTGCCCCCAAAGTAACCAAAGAAACCACTCCTTCTTAGGGGTGGAGGAGTGAAGAACTGGGGAGAGACCAGGAATATTACCCTGAAGGACTTCTTTCACATGGAAACATTAGGAGTAGGCGTTAAATACGTGCCACCCTTCCTGTACCTCCCCCTCTTTATGTCTAGGGATAGAATAACAACTCTAGTGGTACCAGTGAAATACACACACAACTTGGGTTTGAATAAGATTTTAATCTAAGGTAGGTACCCTGGGGAACAAACTGCTAGGGAAGAAGAAAGAAGATAAAAGCCAATGCCTCTAAACTTTCCCACTGACCCTTCTATGCCAGATACTTTTCTGTGCCGAAGACCACTCATTTTGGCTCCAAACTTTAAGAATAATCTCCACATCTCTATGATTTTTTTACAGCCCTCAACAAACTTTTGTAGACTTATTATCTTCTCATCATAGTATCGAGAAAGAGGGGACACAATCTATTTGTCTTCTCAGAAAGTTCCATTTATTATGATCATTCTGTCACTTCTATCACAAATGCTTTTTTAAAATTTGGGATTTTTAGGGATCCACTCTAAGGATCAGAGGATGTTCTCTTCATTGCATATC
Organism: Enhydra lutris kenyoni; assembly: GCF_002288905.1. Taxonomy (NCBI): domain Eukaryota; kingdom Metazoa; phylum Chordata; class Mammalia; order Carnivora; family Mustelidae; genus Enhydra; species Enhydra lutris. The sequence continues at coordinate 10,582,591 of NW_019154129.1, read as the reverse complement.
AGCTAAGATCCATGTCTATAAAGAGCTTCTCTTGAATTAACGATCTGCCACCCAAATACTATCTGTGGCCACGATCATAGTTATAATACTATGGTAATGGAATGCAATATGGTATGAAATATGGACTATGACTCAGTAATAGGCAGAAGCCCATTCTTCGTGTATTGAAGGATATTACCCTATCTGATGTGTGTGTGTGTGTGTGTGTGTGTGTGTGCGTGCGCTCCTTGTACATGTGTGGTTGCATAGACACTTGGGTGTACTTGCACTCACATTAGACACATTTGCCTATTCCAGATGCTTCCTTACTTAGGTATAAGCACCTAGGATAGTTGCTGGTTCTTAGTAGATTCACATTACAGATTGGCATCATGAGGGCTTGGGGTCATAGATATTCAGAATATAGGAGAATCAACTCTATTAACTCAGGCATTACTGGATGAAAGGCTGCTTCGTTTTTTTTTTGTTGTTTTTTTTTTGTCCTGGCAATATTATTCTTACTTTGAGGCATTAGAGCATTTTGAGAGTAGTGAAACTTCCCATGGCTTTCAGAATTATAATTTAAATCTTTCATCCCTCTAGAACTCAGGACATTTAATTTATCATGATTCATAAAAGACCAGTAATAAACCCTGTCTTTATTTAAACATGGGCACATTGACTTCCCTTTGTAGGAACCGGGTGCTCTTTATCTGCGTTTCTCTATCTACTTATCATGGATCCTGCATGTGTACAAAAAGCCATCTTTGTCAGTCAGGGGGAGATTTTATTAACTAAAGGTTCATTTGTTCTTCAAGTGACACTATCTCTTTGGAATTACCAGATGTTGTTCAAACTGTGCCGTCTCGCCTTTTATTCTGATGATGGCAAATGTTGAACGTGGTGAATAAATATTGGGCACTGTCCTCGGTCATCTTAAATAAATGTGATAAAATGAAAACATGTCGCCGCCAAGGTCTCATTTGTTCCCATACGGTCCACAGCGCATTAAGGCTCGCGGACAATGAAAGGCAAATCAGCCATTCACTGGGTGTTCCATTATGAGATGTTCTTGTCACTTTCCAGATTCCATTTTAGATTAATATATAGGGAGAGATAAGATGGCGTGTATTTCAATGATGACATGGTACCATCACAGAATTGTTTTGTTATAATTGTACCATGTGGACAATTAAATATACTGCGGTGGTCGTGCCCTAGAAATTTGCATTAAAAAGAAAAAAAAGTGGCAGAAAATTAATTAATGGGAAATTTCTTGTGACTTGGGTCCATAGGGGCTTATAATAATGCAGGTGTTGTATTTTGATCCTTCTTTCCTCCTGGGGCAAGACTGGTGACTGTCTTTTGAGGAGGAGGAGGAGTTGGGAAGATTTCACTTAACTGGATGATCACAGAGCTAGATTTTGTCATTCATTGTTGAGTCATGTATTAAATATTTATAATATAAAAGAAGTGGGAAAGAGCAATCTGTCAAAACAGACATTTTGGAATCACCATGCCCTTCTTTTGTGGGTGATGTGTGACACCCATGAATTACGATTAAAAATAGGATATAAAGAAGAATCTTTGCTTTCACAGTGGGGAATAGCTTATGAATGCTTTGATAATAATTGCTAATAATTATACTCAAATCGTATTACATCAAGAAATTGAGATGTGAACCACACTGGGGCACTAAGATTTCACAATAACAGCCACAATTTTTCTAATTTATTCATTGTCATCAGTCTTGTGATTTAAAATCCTTTTTCACAGTCTCCGGTAATATATGGAATTATTAAAAGTTGGTGACTGTCTGTTGTTCAGAAATGTTGAAAGAAATGAAGTGTTTCTGGGGATGTTGTCGGAGTCCTTTTGAAAGGGTAGTTAAGTAGCGCTGATTAATTCCCATTCTATGTCTGATGAATTAGAGAAGGAGAAAATTTTCTCTTCTACCAAGTATTTCATGGCGAACAGCAGCCTAAGAGTTGTATAAGCATTTTCCTTATTCTGTATAAATTGATTTGGTGTGAAAAATCTCAGACGGTTCCATCGCAAGGCAATGTTTTATTTGGTGATGCAGGACAAATGTAGAGCTAAGTAGATTTGTAGGCTAATTTATTGAGCATTTTAATATTGTGTGTTCTCAACATCAGTGTGGTAAGTACCTCACTAATGCGTCCTTGGCCGTGTACTTCTCATGCCATACCCAACTCATCTTAATTAAATTCATGCCGGCAACAACCTTATTTCTGCTCGTGGGATACATTGCTGTCGCTGTGAGACATTTGCTAGGAAAACGGAGATATATTTTTCACAAATGGAACCCTTTCTCTCTCTCTCTCTTTTATACTCCAAATATTAGTCATTTGAATTAATATTAAGTTATTATGTACTGCAAGTGAGCGTTTTACAAATCTTTCAAAACATGTCTTCTGGCAGGAGGCCTGGGGACGCGTGATAGAGGTGGAGATCGTGCAGGTGTGTTGGGTTAGTGATGGGTGAAATGACTTCATGTGTCTCGTCCCCACCTCCCATTGTCGGTGTGCAGGCCAAGGAAGCACCTTGCAAATTGAGAAGGAAAAGGGCCTCCTGCTGCGGCTTGTGCCCCATCGCTGAGGTAATTGCAGTGTCATCTTCCCCTTCAGGAAGAGGAGGAAAGTTTGTCTAGAACTGTGTACTTTCTAAGAAACATGGCTTTCCTGATTGGGAAGCGGGAGGTTTCTTGAGTTCTGTAACATGAGTCACCTGCAGTGTTGGAAGGACACTGGGAAATGAGCTGTTTCATTTAGAACTTTGTCATGACCTTCAAAAGTTTGGCCTGCAAATTGACACAGGGCTTGCAGTGTTTGTCCTGGGGATGTGCAGCTGTCACGTCAATGTCTAGAAGAATTGTGCCTTATAGCCCCAAATGGCTAATTAAACAAAACAAAAGAAGACAAAAACGCCAACGCAGTGTCATAGTCATTCTTCATTCATTCAATTTTCTCTTTGCCTCTCGTAGGTGAACAATAGGTTTCAATAAACAGAACGTGGTCTCCCCCAGATGTTAAATCTTCAAGCCCACTTGCTCTCATGCTTTAGCCACATTGCGAACTGTCTGGCATTTCCCCAAACACATCCAGCTCTTCCTGAGTCACGCACTTTCTGTTCCCTCTGCCCCACTCCTTTACGTCTTACTTCTCACTTCAGTCTCAGCTCAAAAGTGCCTCTTCTCCTGGGAAAGCCTTTCCGGGAATTCCTACCCTACCCCAACTTCAACACCCTAAGATACATGAGAATTGACTTGCATGTGACATGGCAATTTCTATGTTTTTTCTACTCACATGTATACATGTATTTATATGCACATGTGTGTGTATGTGTGTGTGTGTGTTTGTGTGAGTGAGTGAGTGTGTGTGTGTGTGTGTGTGTGTGTGTGTATTGAGCACTTTCCATATACAGGCATTCATCTTCTTATCGGGGACCCATCAATGAAACGCTTGGGCAAGGCTTCATGGAGCCTACATTCTAGTGGGACACAAAGACCCTGGAAATCAGAAAGTCATTGTAGAAGGTGACCAGTGCTATGATAAAAGGAAAGAGAAAAAGGATAGGAAGGAACAGAGCAGGGTAGATTGACTTAAAATTTTAAATGAAAGGGGAGGGCAATCAGGGTGGGCTTCATTGTAAGGCCACATTTTAGCAAAGAGTAGAACAATCTGAAGGAGTGAGCTCTTTGGATATTTGGAGAAAGAACATTCCAGGCAGAGCAAATAGTTAAAACAAACAAACAAACAAAAAAAACCCTAAGGCTTGAGTGTACCTATGTGTTCAGTGAACAAGGAGGTCAGAGAAAATAGTAGGGAGGGAATGAGTTCAGGAGATAACAAGGTTGGGGGCAAGAAGGGGGACAAATGCCATGTAGGACTTACAGATAATTAGATACTTTGTCTTTACTTGAGTAAAATAAAGATTTGATTTGTATTTTAAATGGATAATGTGGGCTTCTACACTGAGAATGTATTTTAAGGGCCTTAATAGAATTCATAGCCGAATAGACCATAGGCTCCAGGAGGGCTGGTTTTGCTCTTCATTGAAACCTCAGGATCAAGCCCAGTGCTTGGCACATTGCTGTCCAATAAATATTTAATGTAAAAGAATAAAATAAGTACAGGGCGCATCAAGATGTTGCTAATTGGCATCCATCCCTTAGAGGCAAGTATTGTAGACCGGCAGTGTACAAATTTCAAGCTCAGGATCTAGTGTCACCCCTCCATTTAGACTACTTCAGTACCTCCCAACCCAAGGCTTGAGTTCAATTATCCACGTGATTGTTGCTATATGCAACTGTTCTTAATTAGTCCTGCTTTACTTTGCAATATGTGAACTTTTACATTTCTAAGAAAAAGAAATCTGGTGCCAGGTTGGAAGACTTTCCTCCTTAAAATGAACATGCTTCATGCGCAAACAGATGACTAGAAAGTATCCCTGTGGCCTGCCAGGGTAATGATTCCTGGGGTAGGGGTTGTCCATGGCACACCAGAATGTTACACTCTAGTGGGTAAATGATCCGTGTTTTAGAATTAGTATGCATGCATTCCAAAATACATATTTACCTGGTAGTCTGTAACTGTTCAGCAGAACTGTTACAGTCTAGTAAGTAAATAACGTGTTTTTCAAAATTAGAATGTGTACCAAATATGTATTTACCCAATAGTCTGTGACAGTTCTGAAGAAACCTTCCCAGTCTTTAGTCTATCGGGCTAACTGATGGATGCAGTTTTAATGACGTTTGGACCATGCACTTGGTGTAAGAGAAGATGCGCGAGTTTTAGAAGAGTGAGGGATTGCCATGTAGCACAACCAATTTTAGATGGAAATTTTAATATGGTTATAGATTCTGTTCCTCCTATTTTTTCCTTTCTCACCTCTTTTTCTCTGTTGTCATTCCTTTCTTCTCTTCCTTCTCCTTCCCCTCCTCCTCCTCCTCTTCCTCCTCCTCTTCTTTGATTTGCAAGTTTCTGGAAGACTGAATGCTAATGGCATCAGGGTAAATTTTTAAATAATTTAATTCTTGGTAACATAATATGGCTTTGTCAGTGATTCATGTACAGACTTCTGATCACGTATAAAGGCCAGTGTTCCAGTTGCTAATCTCATGGCCATAGAGAGATCCAGAAGTTGGATTCTGATAAATTATTTCCATGGGAGTATCAGTTAATGAGTATACCTCATTATAGTCTACTTAAGCCAAGGAAAAGAGAATTGTATTTACATCAACCATCTAGAAATATTGGACAGGAATGATTCTTGTAGAGTGGACTCTGAGGCATGTCAGTGTTGTGAGGCATTGAGTTTTCAGTGGGACATTATTAAATTTCCATCATAACAGTTGTTCAGCCTGCTACTGGCTGTAGGAATAGAGAATTTGACTCATAGATCAAGGTAGTTCATGGATGTGTAAAATTGTACTCAAAAGCTTGTGGCTCTGGAACCAAATGACCAGAGCATTTGTCCTCTGAACTTGGACATGTCAGGTAACTGCTTTAAAACTTGACTGCCTTATCTGTAAAATGGGTGTGACATTCGTACCCACATCATGAGGTTCCTGTGAAGGAGTTACTATCTATAAATCATTTACATCTCTTCAGATCACAGACTGAATATTTAATGAAGTTCATCAACAATTGTCTACCATAATCCAAAGATTTCAACTGCACCTTCCATCCGGGATAGAGCAGATAGTAGGGGTAACAATGTCAGCACTGCCCAGATCTCCAAGTTGTTGGCTGGGAAATAAGTGAAGAGGCCAGGCGTGTAATTGGATGTTTCACTAATAGGTTATAAGTGGTTGTGCAAGTTTCCGAACAGCTTGCATAGTCTAATAAATACCTTCAGTTGACAACTGAGAAAGCAACCATGGACCTGGAACTTCGTACTTGGAACCCTGTGAAACAGTCATTTATGAAATACCCATTAGAACTCCTTGGAGGTTCATATTCTGCAAAAGTTGCCCACCCCCTTTTTTTCCCTCTCTCTAATTGAGAGTGTTGCTGCAGGTTGAGTTGGCATTGCTGGTTCACTGAAGGCTTTGATTTTTTTATTTTCCCCCTTTCATGGCTGTAACTCTTATGGAAGGCAGAGCACTGTGGAGTGAGCCTCCATAACCCCTGCTTAGGTGCGTTCTTCTTTATGATGTACCTTCTGTGAGGCTCACTGAAGTTGTCATCTTAGGTCTGATGTCATTTGCACAATTAGGTGAGAGGATCCAGGAGGGCGTGGACTATATCCACTGATTTAACGCTGTTTCCCTAGACCGGGACACAGGACCTTACGCAAAAGTGACGTGCCAGAAATTGTATTCTCTTCTTTCATGACTGACTGAGTTGTTCTGCAGAGTCCATGACACCATGCTAATTTCCAAACAACCATCTCAGTGTCCTCTGTAAGGTGTATGAGTTTTAGAGCTACTGTCTGTTGACATTACTGGTTCAGAACATTTGTTGAGACCTTGCTAAGGGCTATGCATCAGGCACTGCTCTAAGCACTTTGCATCATTATTTCTTGGAGTGCTCAGGGCAATCCGTTTAAACCAATCCTATCACTACCCCATTGCAGGGGATGCAAGTAATGTGGTCTTTGGGGGAATAAACACAAATCTAAATGGAATTGTGGTGCTCATAAGGATCCTGATCATATGTTTCAACATTGCAATGTGGCTGGAGTCCTGTATTTATATGAAGGGACTCCAGTGAAATGGTTAATGGGGTTTTTACATTGAGTGAAGACTCTGCAGCTGTTTCCATCGCCAAAGATGTGACCGGGCTACAGCCAAAAAGTGAAGTTCAATTGCACTTCAATTCAGTCTTCAAAATATACCTCAAATCTTTACTCTTCTGTCTTCATGTCCACTACCTTTCATCCAGGCTACTGTGACCCTCTGCTGTGATATCCTGGTAAGTAGCTTCACTATCTGTTGTGTATTTATGCTCTTCTAGCCATTCTCAGAGTGGTTCTTTAGCAAAACAAACCTAACTACCTCACTCCACCTCCAGTGGCTCTGCATTCCCCTTTAGATGAATCCAACATATCTAGCGTGATTTCAAGGGCTTTCAGGAGCCCTCTCCTGCCTTCCTCCAGCTGTATCGCTCTCCACCCCACCCATAGTACAGCCACACTCAGCAGTCTTCAGTTGTACTCAGTGTCTTTGTCTCTCTTGCCTCCAGCTATTTTCAGTGCTTGCCCAGAACACTTGCCCCTCGTCTTGCTTTGTTTAGTTTTTACTTACCCTGGAAGCGATCTCTGGCCACCTCACTCCCCACCCTTTGCTTCATATCCCTTCTCCGTGTTCTCATAGCATTCAGTGATTATTGTTCCTGCTCCTTTAGTCTCCTGTGGGAAGGCTGTAGGCTTGGTGAAGGTATGAACCCTCACATCATTGTGAATGAGTGATTGGAATGGGACTAAGATGAGTGTTTTTGGGAAAGCATCATCTATACATCAATTGCATCCTATTTTTTTTTAATGAAAATACGTAGGGCATTTGCCTATCCAGGGTGCTGAGGAAAATGCAGAGTAAGCATCTGCTTTTGAAAGTCAAAAAGCAGAGAAAGTCAAGTATCATATGGTTTCACTTACTTGTGGAGCACAAGGCATAACATGGAGGACATGGGGAGATGGAGAGGAGAAGTGAGCTGGGGGAAATCGGATGGGGAGACAAACCATGAGAGACTGTGGACTCTGAGAAACAAACTGAGGGTTTCGGGGGCGGGGTTGGGGGTTGTGTGAGAGCCTGGTGGTGGGTATGATGGAGGGCATGTATTGCTTGGAGCACTGGGTGTGGTGCATAAACAATGAATTTTGGAATGCTGAAAAGAAGTAAAATAAAATAAAATGGGGGAAAAAAAGGCATTTGCAAAAGGGAAGGTGAAGGATGATGATAGGCAGAAAATTGCTCCTTATAGAAAACGCTAATACAAATAGCCAGAGACCCCAAGGTCTCAAATAACTTCCTCTTTAACTTTTGCTGGAAGCTTCACCTGGTGAAAAGGAACTAGAAGGATTAGCAGCTAAAAGAGGATATTGCTCAGGATAGGCAGATCATGGTGTAGCGACAAACAGCTCGGTGACTTAAAAGGACAATTGTTAAAAATGTTTTGCTTCTCACGCATTCTCTAGGTCCTCTGTGGCCTGGCTGGGAGTGCTGCTCTGTTTCTCCCTCACTCGAGGTCATGGGCTCCACTTCCATTCTCCTACAATTACTGGGACAAGGAAAGGACAAGGTTAATTGCACAATGGTTCTTAAAGCTTCTGCCCCAAAGTGACATGCGTCACCTCTGTTCACATTGCATTAGCCAAAGGAAGACATTTGCCTGCACCTAAATTTAAGCAGGCAAGGCAGCACAGTCTCCCCTTCTGCCCTGAAGGAGAAGCAGACGTTTTTAGTGAACAGCAGCTAAGAGCTCCTCCCACAGCATCTAGCTGTACCTGACCAATGTCCATTCCCAGTGCAGCCATACCAGGAGCAATGCTTTTAGGATGTGCACTAACAGTGTTTTCATTCTCGTCTCTGTGACTTTGGTGGCTAGACATCCTGATATACATCTAATTTGATTTTTTTTTCTCAATTTTCCTTTGTATTGGTCCCCAGACTGAGATGCTGTATCCCTTAATCAACAGAGGCTTTCTTTATTAATGGGCAATTAATTTTTAGTTTCAATCCATGGCCTACTTCTTTTTTGAGTATTACTTGAAACATTTCTTTGCCAAAATAACTTTTTATTTTGCTTCTTGTCATTTTCTTTAGAAAGTGTCGCTGGTAGGTCCTCATTTTGATTCTTTTCCTACTGTCCCTGTTACCCCTTCCCCCACAGGCTAAATCAGTCTTTGTTCCATTTGTCATCTTTACTCTTCTCGGTGCACTCATCTGTATGGAAAGCGGGATCCGTGTTTGACAAGCATGCTTACCCTTTGCTTACTGTTTTAATAAAAATTTCTATCACCGTTTTTATCTACAGTAGCAGTCGAGACACTATTTGATATCGAGAATCTAGATTTCATAGACTTTGAAATATTTTCCCCATATCTTTTTTGGCAAGTCTTTGAACATAGACTACAAAAAATTGACATGTCGGAGATGAATTTGCAGACTCTAAGTTAAGTAATGACTACCTGTCCCAGTTTAAATTGTGTTCCAGGATTGAAACATTATATTACACAGTCAAATCATTGAAATTAATGGTCAGACTGTTCTATAACTGAGTTCGTTTTCCTTGAGATTGATATTCTATGAAATCATCAGGCTGTCCAAATTTGCCTACGTCGCCTTGGGTTTGGGGGATAGTTTTGCCCCGGACTTGATGATATAAGAGCTGGACCTTAGCAGCCATGCTGTTTTTTAAATGGGGAACAATGAGTAGTAGCATGTCAATTTTCAAGTTCCTTTCATATCTAGAGAATCTCACTTCCTTCTCTTTACCTTGTGAGGCAAGTTATTATTGTCCCAAGCATGCAGATAGGGAAAAATGAGGCCCTAATGTTAGGTGTCATGCCAGAGATGATACAGCTACCAGAGCGGCCGAGGTCTCTTCTTGGCTGGACCTTTCTCACCATTCAGGCCTCTTAAATATCCCTCTTCATGGAGGCCTTTCTTGACTGTCCCATCCAGAGAAACATAGTCATCACCTATTTCAGTGTTCTATATTATTTTCACAGTATGATTGTTTTTTCTTATTTATATCTATATGTTTATTGCCAATCTCTATCCACTAGAATACAAGGAAGGAAACCTTGTTTCTTTCTTTCCTTTTTTTTTTTTTTTAAGATTTTATTTATTTATTTGAGAGAGAGAAAGAGAGAGAGCGTGAGGGGGCAGGGGGTAAGGGGTGGAGGGAGAAGGGAAGCAGACTCCCTGCTGAGCAGGGAGCCTGACTGTGGGTCTGGATCCCCAGACCCTGAGATCATGACCTGAGCCAAAGGCCGATACTTAATGGGCTGAGCCACACAGGCGCCCCCAGGAGACCTTGTTTCTTTAGTGTCAACATCCCAGCACTATAGCAGCACCTGGCACCTAGTAGATGTTTAAAAATATTAATAGATGAATACATATTTACACACAACATTCTCTCTCAGGAATGGAGTTTAGATTAAGACGCCTTACTGAACTGCTCTGTGTAAAGGAATGAATTAAGCATTGAGGGCTTTATGAACAAACCCCACTACTTAAGGTCTTTGAGAGCTCAGCTTTGCAGGTAATAGTATGTATTAGTTATCTAACACTATGTAACAAATTACTCCCAAGATGAGTATGGAGTATCTTGAAACAATAAGCATTTATTATCTCACATAGTTTCTGAGGGTCAGGAATTCGGGAGTGGCTTAGCTGGGTGGTTCTGGCGCAGGGAGCCTCCTGAGGTGGTTGTTAAAGCTGTCAGCAGGGGTGCTGTTAAATGAAGCCAGAGGATTCGCTTCCTAGCTCACTCATGTGGATGTTGGCAGACCTCAGTTCCTTCCTTGCCACATGGGCCTCTCTGCATGACCACTGGAGTGTCCTGGTGACTTGGCAGCTGGCTTTTTCCAGAGTGAGTGTTGAGAGAGAAAGGGGCGGGGGGTGGGGGGGACGGTAGGGAGGACTGTGAGATCAAGGGAGGGAGGGAGAGGGAGAGAAAGAGAGAGTTCAAAATGGAAGTCATGATCTTTTATAAGCTAATCACAGAGTGGCATACCATCACTTCTGCTGTGCCACACAGACGAACCACCATCCAGTGTTGGAGAATCAGTACAAGAGTATGGATACCATGAGGTGGAAATCATTAGGAGCCGTTTTGGAGGCTGACACCATCTCTCTTGTTCAGACTCTCAGAACATTGCAGTGGATTGGACATGCTTCTCAGAATAGCAGAAGTCTTTCCTTACTTCCTTTTCCATCCCAGGACCCCTTTGGATGGATGGTTTGATTACCAAGACCAAGTCTTAAAATATAGTAATTAAAAACACAGATTCTGGTGTCAGCAGCCCAATTTTGAACACGGTCCCTGCCTCTTGGTGTCCATGTGAATAGGGAATACTCTTTGTGCTTCTCTGACCTCGTATTTCTTTTTTTTTTTTAAGATTTTATTTATTTAATAAATAAATTATTTATTTGACAGAGAGAGATCACAAGTAGGCAGAGAAGCAGGCAGAGAGAGAGAGAGGAGGAAGCAGGCTCCCTGCCCAGCAGAGAGCCCGATGTGGACTCGATCCCAGGACCCTGAGATCATGACCTGACCAAAGGCAGAGGCTTAACCCCCTGAGCCACCCAGGCACCCTGACCTCAGTATTCTGTGCTATAAAATGGGGATACTATTAGTAGCTACCTCACAGAGTTGCACTTAGGAAGTGTTGTCTTGTTTTCTTTGGACTGTCCCATGGCCAATGAGTGCAGGTATGATTTGTGCTTTCCTCAGGGGTCTTTGATTGGATTGAACAACCCTAGTCAGACCTCTGAGGTGGAATCAAGCTCGGCTCTCTTTGGTAAATTGTAAATGGGTCACATAGTGACCACATGAAGCCCAATTTTTTTTGCCGCTAGAGCTCTGCCCACCATATGTGTCCATGCCGTGTGTTTTCTCTGGGTCCTTATCCTGAAGCCCTGGCACATCTGTGCAGTAACCTTCACCACCCTCCAGAATCCAGAATCCTTACCTCCCTCTCCAGAGAAAACCAGAGCATCTTTTCCGAAAGTGATTGGCCAGTGGCTGAATTCTACCGCAGTTTTCATAAGTTCACTTTGAGCAGATTTTTCATGTCTTCCCTATTTATATCTTTTCAAATCCAATCTCCTTCAATCAATTTTAATCTTCTAATGTGTTTGATATAAGTACTGTACAATTCACTTGTCCTCAATAATAAAATTCATTTTGGTTCGGCCTCCCGGTAATTTGTTTGAGAAGAAGTCGTTAGGAAACCCTTGCATTCCCTTCTGATTTAGAGGACGACCTTCAGTATTGATAGCATTTTGTTGTCATGCACTTGAAGCATTCTTTCATGACTGACAGAGCTGTTTAAATAATGGACCACGGAGTCATGTGCTTCAATGAAATCTGACTACTCTAATTCCGTCATATATTAGGAAACTTCAAGTGTTCTACAAGGACACAGTTTCGTTGACCATGGATTTATTTTTTCAGTTTGTACACATTATCTCCACTGTGTGTTGGATCCCCTTCACTGTAAAATACACTTTCCTTCTGCGAATGAGTGTTTTTATTGCTTTACCTCTCAGTGCACTCTGTATAAGCAAAGCCTTGTACTTTAGGCCTTTCCTGGAACATATCAAAACAGATAAAATGGAATATTTTCTATACAAACGATAGAGATGTATGCATTTTTGATTAAGTTTACACTCAAGGCTAAAAAAGTATAGAGTTTACTGTGGAAGATATATATATATATATATATATATATATATATATATTTCTCAAAATATGTATATAAATATGTATGTATAATTTATACATGTATCTTAAATGGGAGAAGTAAACATTGAAAGCATGTTTTATTGTTAATCTTATTTATCTCTAGCTTTTTAAGCAGCACATGAAGACAAAACACCTTTTTTATTTAGACTTGGCTAAAAATTATCAGTCATATGTAGATATTATGCAGTATCTGCCAACTTCCTACTCAGGAAAAGTTAAAGCAGATGGCAGAATTTATGTGCCATGTGGCATTTGTTTAAGTGTGGCAATAGCTAATATTTTTTTCTTTGATTATTCTAACTATTTTACGTTTAAGACTCAATTAGCCTTGAACTACCGTCCTTGATGGTCGCTTTGGTTAAGAGTGAGATGGGGAGAAGGAAGAGGTTTTGAATAGTTGATGCTAATCTTCCAGGACCGCTGATTACATGACTGTTGTTGCTCCGTATTCAGGGGCACCGGGCACCCCATTCACAGAATAATGTTATTATACTTTAAATATAGACTCCCCCAGGAATCGTTAAGGAGCAGGTTCTATTCAGATCACTGTGTGCTTTCGATTGGCCTTTATACTACAAAAGACTGGAATTCACATTTGTGAGTCTGTGGGACCCCAGGGAAGACATCTTGGAGTCAACATCATCTCACGCATGTAGCGAGTGCATAATTTGTTTTGATAACTGCAAACAAAAGGGGTCTTTTCCCACAAGGCCTCTTCAGAGATTGTCAGAGGCTCTTCCCCTTAGTAACAGAAGCTGCTCTGAGGACCCCGAGAACCTGGGCAGGACTGGAGGGCAAAAAGAAGGAGGGAGGATGCCCTGCGAGAGATTCTGTGGGTGGGAGGGCAGCATTCTAGAGAAAATGGAGCATTCTAACCCTGGGAGGCCATTCCTATCAGGAATCGATATCATGCAGCCATGATCTATGGCCTAGTCCTAGTGCTCTGAGTGCTTTTTATACTGTGTATCTTTCCAGTGCATTTTCCTTCCTGACTTGAGTTTTTATGCTTTAATGAAGTAAGAGGAAGGGGGTATGTGTGTGTTGACATGGTGGGGGAGGGAGGGAGGTTTTGATTGAGAAAATCAAGGACCTATTGCTTGCCAATTCTCTAAGAATCCTTACCGATCATCTGCTCATTATGGAGAATCTTGGGGTTCTCCTAAGCCTCCTGGAGGCATGCCTCATTAAATTGATTGAATAGGGGGAAAGGCCTCGTCAGGAAATATTTATACACAGATGAAGGAGGAAGGCACCTATGGAGTGCTGGACCCATTGCAGGAGTTCAGTAAGTATTCCTCGAATGAATTTACAAAATAGGATATGTCAAAAAAATTAGTCATTATTATGGCAGGTATGATTGAGGATGATTTTTCTTTTCTCAGTTTTCACGAATTTTGGTAATGTTTGATTAACCACTTTTATTATGATTCTAGGTTATTACAATTTTATATACAAATAACACGTCTAGGGGTGCCTGGGTGGCTCAGTGGGTTAAGGCTCTGCCTTTGGCTCAGGTCATGATCTCAGCGTTCTGGGATTGAGCCCCACATCGGGCTGTGTGCTCAGTGGGGAGCCTGCTTCCCCCTCTCTATCTGCCTGCCTCTCTGCCTACTTGTGATCTCTGTCTGTCAAACAAATAAATAAAATCTTTAAAAAAAAAAAAAACAAATAACACGTCTACCCCTCACCCCGTTAACAATTTGATGATAGCCTTGCACATCTTTTTATGGATTTACATTGCATATACACATATATTTCACTCAAATATACATGAAATGGTACACAGTGTATTTTCCTTCAAATGCACAGGTAGCAGGTGTCCTGGGCCCTTTGTTTGTTAGTCCATAAATATCTGTTGCATTCTTTCCAAAATCTTGCATCGCGTCACATAGTGGAGACTTAACATCATTTATTTAACCATTTTGTAGCAATGTTTAATTTTATAATGAATATTTAAGGAACTGATCTGTATTAAACTCTATGTGGGATACAAAATAAGCCCGTGACACAAGTTGTTAAATATTTAGTTATGTATTTTACACATTTTTTAAGATTTGTAGTTATTTGAGAGAGAGAAAGAGAGAGAGCATGACGGAGCGGGTGGGTAGTGCAGGGAGAGGAGCAGATCGCAGGTGGATCCCAGGACCCAGCGGCCAGGACCTGAGCTGAAGGCAGACACTGAACAGACCTGGCCACTCAGGGGCCCTGCACATTTTCCTTAATGAATATGCTTTACTTTATAAGTGTGAAAGTTTAAATTTTTTAAAATGTACTCATAGAATCAAAACTGTGCTCTTGAGGGGTGCCTGACTGGTTGAATCAGTAGAGTGTCTGACTCTTGATCTTGGGGTCGTGAGTTGAAGCCCTACACTGTGCATAGAGCTTACTTTAAAACAAAACAAAACAGGGGCGCCTGGGTGGCTCAGTGGGTTAAACCTCTGCCTTTGGCTCTGGTCATGATCCCAGGGTCCTGGGATTGAGCCCCACATCGGGCTCTCTGCTCAGCGGGGAGCCTGCTTCCTCCTCTCTCTCTGCCTGTCTCTCTGCCTACTTGTGATCTGTCTGTCAAATAAATAAATAAAATTAAAAAAAAAAAAGCTTCTTAAAACAAAAGAAAACAACAAAACTGTACACCTGAAAATAATAAGAATCTTTAGCTTTGATTGGACTCTTATCTGATAGACCCTGCCTTGCTCTGAATGTATCAGAGGCTCTGATACATAGATAGATAGATAGATATAGATACATAGATATATAGGTATATAGGCATGGTGTATACATATATATACTCACATACTCGTACATGTGTGTACATGCACACACATAAACATCTAATCCATTACAACACTATTTAGCATGAACCATAGCCACACATTATTGCTAGTTCTTCCCCAGACAGACACGGAAGTTTTACAACTTCTTTCTTTTGCTTCCATGGAGGTTAATTGAGTAAATGTTTATTAAGTGGGCTACCACATCCATAGCACTGTACTAGGGACTTAGGGACTGAACAAAATAAATACCTTCCCTCAGGGATCTTGTGCTTTAGTCTAGGTAGGGAGTCACTCTATTAAGAGAGCAGGTCAACAGTCTGTCTTTCTACAGAAACAGATAGGGCAGCACCTCAGTTTCCCCTTTATCCCCTTTGAGAGCTGATACTGGAGAGAGAGGCTCGTTACCCTTGACGTTGCCGTCACTGTCATGTGGATGGAGACAGTGCCCTTTGAGTAGTTGGCCTTAGAGTGACCAGCAGACATGGAGCAGGGTGGGGGGCTCCGGCTATCACACACATCCCTTGCCGAATGCCGCTTCAGACACCAGACTCTCCCCCTAGAAAGTGATTAAGAGATGGCTCTCTCCGACTCCAGGCTGGGGCTTTGTCTGCTCGGAGGAGTTTCTTTAAAGATGCTGCCTTACCCTGGCTTGTCTCTTAAGTAAAAGGACTTGGGGGGGGGGGGTGGAGGGAGCGGCCATTCACACAGATCAGGCTTAGAGCATGCTGTGACTTGGGAAACGCTTTACAAATTCATCTTACTCAAACTGAATCCAGTTCACCGATAATCCTGCATCTCGCCATGCATCTCGCCATCCGTCTTACTTTCATTGTGTGTGTAGCGTGACCTCTGAAAGGAAGCAGCGTGTTTGGAGAGCTGGTGACACCGTGGGTAATGTTCCTGATGGCAGTGGTCACCAGCACAGGTAGATGGCCTGCTCTGTGACAGGCACAGCGTGACACACGTCAGGAAAGGGGAAGTTAGTGGAGAAGGCGTGCGTGTGGAGCGCAGCTGCCGGGAGAGCAAGGCGTTGAGCCTGCCGTCCTCCTCCGCCCTCCGCTGCTTGCGGCAGAGTCCCTTCTGCGCACTGTGGGGAGGCAGTGACACCCACTGGCATCACAGGGACAGTCCCACAGCTGTCCTTTTTTTCCGGCACTGACGGGATAGGTGTCCTGAAGGACAGCAGATGAACGCACGCAAGGCACATTTTGTGTTCCTCCAGGGTCTGCTCTCACTGGGTTAGCTTGTTTCTAAAAGACAAGTTTCCATTGGTGTCGAGACAGCCGGCATAATTGTCAGATGGCCAATGCCTCTCTCCCGTCTTGTCTGTGAATTTCCTTTTCCTTCTTGAGAATTTTAACTCGTCAGCAGGCAGATTATGGCGGGAGAGGCTGATGCTTGAGCATTTACTCGGGAAGTTTTGGCTTTGGTTTTGACCCTGCTGCTTCTTATCTGTGGGATCTCTTCTCTTAGGATCTGCTTCCTCGTGTGTAGAACAGGGTTACCATTGGCTCCTCTGGCAGAACTGAGATAACACACATTGTTCACATCCAGCATACCTTTCACTATAGTCTGCCCAGGTCCACTCATGCGAACGGGTTGGGTGCTCTCTGCTTTAATGGCATTTTCTCACCAGTGCCAGCTCACTGTCAAGACTTGCAGACCAGAAACAAAAGAGTGCTGTGATGTGTGATCGAGGCGCCCATATGCCTGAAAGGGTAGATCTTGGTTTGGCAAGGTTTCCCATCCGCATCTTCTCTTCAAAACCAGCAGAAGGAATCCTGTATGAAGTCACTTTGAGACATGCTTGGGACTTCCCCCAAGGTGATCAGACCAGATTTTGATATTTTCTTTAAAATCTGCCTTTTGAAAGACACAGCCTAATTTTATTTCTGGGAATCATTTTCTCTATATGATATCATAACTCAGATAAAGATAATTACACCTTGGTGTGCTTAATCAAGCACATAAATGTTGTTTGATCCTTGCGTATTTATATTTTCTTCAAATTGAAATGTACTCTCAACTGTACATTCCCGTGAAGGGCCTAGAAACTTGAGGACATTACAGTTGCATCATTTTCTCTCCTATTTGGGGGTGTGTGTGTATTTTTTTTTTTTTTTTGTAGGAACATGAAAGGGTACTTAGAACCCTGTTGGAATGAAAACCAGGAGAAAATGCCAGCTAAAGGAGGGATTTTTCTATTTTTATTTATAAGGTGAGGGAGGTAGTGACTGAATTCACCCTATGTGGGAGGATATTTTTTTCTGCTAAATTAAAAAAGGCAGTAATTTTTACTGTAACTTCGGAGGTTTACCCTAGATGGAAGGATGACATTCCTCCAGTGTGTGGGGTGGAGGGAGGCGATATTGAGTCCTTACTGAAAGCAAGGATTTAGATTTTGGACCAATGGTGCTTAATATTTGGCAATAATAACTTGTGAAGTCCAAGTCATAGTTTCACCCAGTGCTAAGCACGTTACCTATCTTAGCTCTTTTCATCTTCCTTCCAGTAGTCTGTTCTGTATAAGTCAGGAAGGGCTCCATGATGCTGTGGTAATAAACAACCCTGAAATTTCCACGATATAACTCAACACAGGTTTAGTTCCTGCTCATGAAAGTACACTGAAGTTCTGAGTCCCTCTGTCAGGAGGCTCTCCTCCATGTGTTGGCCCAGTATTCCTAGTGGCTTATACTAAGGCACCTACATGTTAATTACTGTTTTCACACCACCCAGTGGGGGGAGATTGGCCTGGAAGTCTTACACTGGCTATTAAGTGCTTTGGCCGGGAAGTGATACACTTTACTTCCACCAAATCCCATTGGACAGAACTAGTCACGTGGCCTGAGTTGCCCTTCTGTACCCTCCCATGTGTTCAGAAGAAAGGGAAATCCGATCGTAGAGTGGGAAAGACAGTTGTTCACAAATTACAGATGACAAAACTATAGCTTTGAGAGCATTAGTACCTTGGACAAGGTTTCCCAACTAGTAAAAGACAAGTTTCGTCATGAAGGAGGTTACTCAAGCGTGATCATTTCACTTACTAGCCATTTGTTGAATTCTTTCTTCATGTTAAAACACAAAATGAGGTGCGCCTCTGTGGCTCAGTGGCTTAAAGCCTCTGCCTTCGGCTCAGGTCATGATCCCAGGGTCCTGGGATTGAGCCTCACATCGGGCTCTCTGCTCAACAGGGAGCCTGCTTCCCCCTCTCTCTCTGCCTGCCTCTCTGCCTACTTGTGATCTTTCCCTCTGTCAAATAAAGAAATAAAATCTTTAAAAACAAACAAACAAACAAACAAAAAAACACAAAATGAGATGACGTCCTTGTCCTCAAGAATCTTACCATTGCGTGCTCTAGACAGATGAGTGGACCAAGCAGTTACCTGCATTCTGACCACTGGTCGATATTAAACAGTACTGTTCATCTTTGTGTGGTGATATGAGGGGCTAAGAAAACTCTTCCAGGTCCCTGGAAAACCCTTTTTCAGGGACATAAGAGTCCTGGTCTGAAATGGACAATGCTGTAAGAGTCTAAGCTCAGGGTAGGGGGAAGTTAGCGCCAGTAATGTCCTTGGAATACACCAGTAAGGAGCAAGTATTTCTTGATTCATTACCTTAGGGATGGACAGTGTCCTCCTCTCTCTCTGTCCTTGGCTGGGTAGTTAATGGAGCACTGACGTGCTTCTAAGTGTGTTTAGAAGAAATAAATAAAGATCCACAGGAAAAATGAAGCTGTTTTGCATTTTATTCAGTACAAACATTTTATCCTGTAACTCACTCACTGTGATGATGGAAGAATATCTGCTATGGGGTGTATGTGAGAGAGACAGACAGACAGACAGACAGAAGGAAACAGAAGTTAGAGGGATGTGGGGAAGACAGAGAGCATGGGAGGGAGAGGGAAAGTAAAGACAAAGAGACAGAGATGGAGAGAGAAAGAGAAACAGAAAGAAAGAGGGAATTTCCCTATTTCCTCTTGATTTCGGCTCGGGTCAGCATCTCCAGATTGGCTGCGTGTCAGTGGGGAGTCTGCTGGAGGTTCTCCCTCTCTCTCTTCCCCTCCCTCTGCTTGCTCTCACGCTCTTGCCCTCACTCTCTAAAGTAAATAAATAAATCTTAAAAAAATAATAAAAATACATTTCCTAGTTACTGAAAAAAAAAAGTCTTTGCTTGGAAATGAGGCTAGTGACATCATGTCTTCTCACCTACTTCGTTTTTATCTCAATATCTTTTAATGCTTTATGCCAAACTCTTTACCTTGAGTCCTTTTTAAAGCACACATTCTACGTGTAGGTTCATGGACACATCTGCCAATTAAGAAATCACATCTTTGACTTTTTCTGTCACAAATTTGATTTGCTTCAGTGTGTTGAGAATGATTTCCAGGTAATTTTGAGTCAAAATACAGCAATGCCAATTTTCTGAAGAGGAATGCTACTTCCTAATTATGTGGTCATTGAATAGTTGAGCCTTAAGCTGCACCGATATGCAAAGCCACAATAATACACACCATGCAAGATTAAAAGCTCTCTAAGACATAATCCCTTATGGTCCCATTCATAATCGTACAAATAAAGAAAAAAGAAATAAATACATGTTTTCTCAATACTGTCAAACCAGAACCATTGCAGGAAGGTGAATAATAAGGGCTGTACCAAGGGACCACTCTTTGTTAAGGCACTTTTGTGAAATATATAAAGTAAACCCAAACACAGACCTGCAAGGTAGGTATTAGTAATCTCATCATATTCTAGTGATGTGAGGAGACCAGTTGAGGCTGAGAGAGGTTCAGTAAGTTCCCTGGGCCCACGCAGCCGATCCAGTACTAGGGCTAAGTTCAAATCCACATTTTGTTACACCTAAAGCCTATGTGCTTCCAAACTTGCCCAGTCTTCACTGAAGCCTCAAAGGAATGGAATTTTTTATAGGGAGAGAATTAAAATGAACAGAGCCACAGTTCCCTGGGCATCTCATTTGGGTTTTTTGCCCTTTTCCCTCTAGAGGTAATAATTGCCTTAGGCAGTATTTAAAGAATATGTTTTGCTTTTGGTGAAGAGTGTCTGATTTTAGAAGGATGCCCCCAGATGTTTTTCCAAGCTCATTTTCTTTTTCCTCCTCTCCTTCACCCCTGCCTTCTGTGGTGTGCTGATTAATTTAAAGTTACAGACTAAATGCCAGTAGGGGGCTCTATATGCCATTCCCATCCCTCATGAAGCCTCTTTGGTTGGGGTTTCCAGACCTTCGGAAGCTGTCCCTTTGGTGGGTTATAAAGTCTAGCTGTGCTTTGGAATTGATCTCCTACCCAGGTGCTATCCCTTTGCTTTCTGAAGACTCTTGTTAAACACAAACCGAATACTCTTGCCTTCCTCTTGGGCAGAGCTAGCCATTATTTAGGAGCGTCCTTGTGGGCTGTTTGTCTTGGTGATTTTGCTCTGGGAAGCTGGCAAAGAGCTCCCTCCCCCTGTCATGTAGACTGCTGCTTTGGGAAAGAAGACTCGCCCTTTCCCCTTAGAGCCCTGCCAGGTTCCCTGTGGGTCCAGCTGAGGTGAAGCAAAGAACAGATAAGTGCTGATTAGGGACAGGCCCTTCCCTTGCAGAAGGCAGATATCGATCTTGCCATTTCAGTCATGTTGCCTCTCTATGAAAATACTACACCGCCTTCTCATAAACAGGGGACCTATTGATTCCCCAGCTGCTGATGAGGCCTCCCGCATGTGTCCTGGTTAGCTCATTAACGAGGGATTCTCAGCTGAGTTTATAGAGGTCACCTGGAACTAAAGGTAGGTTTTACCAGAGACTCTCAAACTTTGTAAAAATTGGGTATGTGTCCCAGATTCTTAGCTTTGGTGTTATGTTCCTCCAGGAAGCAATTGTTGATTATATATCTAACACAATCAGAGACGTTTCAAGGGTTTCTTTTGCCCCAGGCGTTCATATAAGCCAATCACTCTCAGTGGAGGTACTTTTGCACCCTCCTACCCTCCCCCACCCCCTGGGGACATTTTTCATTGTTTGGAGATATTTTTGGTTGTCACAACTTGCGGGGAGTGTTGCTACTGGCATCTAGTGGGTGAAGGCCAGGTTGCTGCTAGACATTCTTCCTAGGAGGCACAGGACAGCCCTTTCCACGAAAAAGAATTATCTAGCCCAAAATGTCAGGGTTGAGAAAACTTGATATAAGCTATTAATTAAAGTGCACCCAAATTTAATATAAAACACAATTTTAATGCGGCATAACGTTGAAAGACTTTTTTTATATTCTTGCTATGAAAGTGAATTAACTCTTAATAACCCATTTCATTCATGATTAGTTATTATTTCTCAGCAATTGTCCCGTAAGCTTGGAAATTCCTATAAGAGGAATAAACAGCATACAACTTATCTTCTAATGTCATAAAATATTTATGAATCCAAATTTAATACTTAGTGATGATATAATGCTGCATTTTAGAGAAATATAATTAAGCAGATATTAATTTTGACTTTGCTGCTTGAAATGTTAGAGCTAATAATTTTTTTCTTCCAATTTGGATGCCCTTGGAACTCAAAGGTCTAATGCTACCTATAGAATCAGGTGGCTAAAAAGTCCTTGAACCCATCAGTCTTGGACTTCCCCAGTCAGGGCTTATGAAATTCACTGTAATACTTAAATGATGACATTTTATGCCAACATTTGCTCAACCATTGGAGTAGTCATCTCTCAAAACACCTCGAGGTATCACACATGTACCAGCAAACTAGTCTGTCTACTACCATCAGCAGAGAGAGATTTTTTTAAATTCATGGTAGGGTAATAATTTATAATGTCTTCTCTTGGCATTTAGAATATAGTCATCCCTTTCCCCAAGAATCTATAGTATCTGCTGCTGCTCTCCAGCCTTGCCTCAGGTCACTGTACCCCTTAGGACAGTGTTCTAACTTGTCTTCCATTGCATCTTGCTCTACTGCCAGAAGCACTGTTCTCTCCTTCTGCCTCCCTATTCAATATCTGGCCATTTCTCATCCTTCATAACCCCACATCCATGTCACCTCATCAGTGAGACCTTCCCTGACTTACTCAGTCCTACATTAAATTGAATCTTCCTCAACTGTGCTTATAGTACCATGTAATTCTGTGTTAATGATTATCCTACTAATAACCAGTCAAATCCAAGCCTTAAAACATTTTGGAATGTGTGTGTTGTTTTCTGCTGTTTCTCCTATGCTTAGCCTAGAATGCCCTGGGGAAGTGAAACATACTGGAATGAGTGAATACATGAATAAACAAATGAACACGGTGATGGGAATAATCTTAAGAAGAGCATCTAGTGAAGGAAGCTTGTGGAACTCATCCACAAATTCAAAGATGGCCTAGACCTAGAACAGAGGTCCCAAGCATGCAGGGAGTACTGGTAAAAATATGGCACCAGAAGGACTAGTGTTATCGGCTGTTCTTGTTCTGTCTCCCTCTCACCCTCACCCTACATCTTTCTTCGGAACTGACTCCATTCTCAGATGGGTTCTCCCTCCAAAATAGCAGATGTCTACCAACAGAGACAGAATTTCTCCACTCAGAACACAAGCTGGGCAGTAAAGGTCTCCTTTCCTGGTCAATCCAGCAGAAGGCCCAGGAGAAGTTCTGACTGGTCCTGGAAGAAGTCAAACGCTTAGGTCAGAATATGCGATGCTATGACTGGCCAGCTGGGTGCACTCATACAACCTCTGAACCAGGACTTAACTGCACCCAAGCTCCTGGTCCAAGACTGGGAAAGGGTGGATCCCTCCAGCATTGGGCCTTCTGATACTGGGCAAAGAACTAATATCCGTTCATTAAACCACCTCACTGCTAAGTTTTGGGGAGAGCATCTCACACTGGCCTCCATGTATCAACAACATTTAGTCAATGGAGGAAATAACTAGTGCTTTATTAGCTTCCATTTTACATTTTATTGCTTTCCTCCAAGTAATTGTGATTGGGGAAAGCATCTTGTTACCTGTTTCCTTTCTAATTGGATTCTTTCCATTCTTTGTTACTCTTAGTTCTTTGCTCTTTGGCTGGTTTTGTCAAGGTAACTAGGCATTTTAAATCAGAGTGTAATTTCTGGTACCTCAGAAAACTGAACCGAAGTAGTAACTTTTAATAGGTCAATTACATTATTTTTCAGCAGCCTGCTACAGCCTAATGAAACTGCAGTTTAATTAGGTTGGTGTGATGCCAAAATAAATGTTTCATTCCCAGCTTGTTTTATTTACTCATTGAAAAGTAGGGGAATCTACAAATAATCGGATTGGAAAATGTTAAAGGCTAATGAGTTTGGCTGCACTTGCTTATAAAAAAAGGCGATTGTATCACTGTTAGCCCAGTTTGGTAAACGAGAAAGCTATAAACTTAAGTAACATAAAATAAAAACAATAATTTTTTTAACTTGGGATTCCTGAGTTGAGGGTTTAAAAAAAAAAGTGAATAAATCATAAATCCTAAACAATTGTTCAGAAGGAAACATAACTAAGTGTCATCTTCCCCCGATGTGCTTGGTGTTCCTACTGTGTGACCGGCATTGTGCCCAGTGTAACCACATCTATTTTCTCAATAGACCATGACAGCAGTCTTGTGAGATGGGAGTTTTAAGGCCCAGAAAAGGTGGTGTTTTGAATGTGATCAAACCACACATCCATTATTTTGACTTAAATGAGACCTTTATGTGAGGGCAGCAGGAAGCCTTCTTATGCTATTTCCTTCTAAAATACCACACCCCCCAAAATCTCCCAGTTACTCCCAGTCCCTCACCTTCAGCTGCAAAGTGGGAATCCTTCCTCACCAAGGCAGGGCCAGTCTAGTACTGATCACTGAAGGGTTGGGGGCACACCAGAATGGTTTTGCCTGCAGCCTCCCGCAGATCCCCCACAAGCTGGCCTTTAGCGTCAGCAACAGATGAGGATGTTTGGCCATTATCTCCCTTCCCGAGGCAAGGATTATGCACTGTGTTGAAAACTATGGTAACTACCTTCTGCCTTACTTAGATGAAGGGGAATCAAGTTCTTATGATCCAGCAGAAAAGCCAGCTAACAGGATTCCTAAGGAGAGTGACACCAGGCAAGGGGTCCGTGGGTGTCACTTCTGCTTCTTACAAGTGGGGAAAGGCTCCATGTCTCCAGATGCCTTAAATATACCCAATGGTCAGAACCTTAATCAGAGCTGTTCTCATGGGAAGGGGAGGGTGGGAATAATCATTCGATGGCAGTGCCAGGGTATCCTAGTGTTCTCTGGGGTGTTTTTCCTAAGCACCTCCCTGATAGGCAGTCATCATCTGTCCTGTCTTAAAAAAGAGAAGAACCTTTATCATCACAGGTTTGTGAAGTAAAATTTATTCTCACAGTGCAGTCATTCAGCGTTGAAAATATACATGTTTACTGTGTGAAGAGCTCCTTCACGCTCTTGAAAACTTTGGAATCTTCTCTTTCTTGCTTGGCATTGACTTTGACTTTATTTCAATTTCAGTTCTAAGGTTGACTTGTATTCCCTGTCCCTTTGAATAGAATCATAGATCCCCCATGTCACGCTCAAAATAAATGTTTCAAGTCCCATTTTTCATCTTGACATGTTTTGGAAGGCTGTTGCCTTTGTGACTTTGAGCTCTGTTTAATTCTCTGCGATGGTCCTCATAGGGCATTTCCACTCCTTTGATTGTGCTATGTTAGATCAAAGATACAAACTTTTTCTGTTCAAGAATAATGCGGTAAACAATGGTGAATGCTCAGAATGATAAATATTTGCTCCTATAATCATGCATCTGTTCGCTGCAGTTCACAGGGAGCAAAAACAGATGTAGTCTTGTTGGCCATCACTGCAAACCTAATTCTGATTCTTTCTTTCTGATGCTCAGATAATTTGGGTGGAAGTCTGTGCAATGATACTGAGAATATTAGGGGAAGTTCTATAAAATAGGCATTGGTGAATATTGCAGACATCGTGCAGTGGAGATTGTATGTAATTCTTTCTCTTCTAATTGAAGTGTCTACAGATAGCTTTAAACCATAGGCTTTCACTTTTAGAACAGTGGGATACATTTTCCCCAACATGTGAAATTATATACTACAATATGTAAAACAGGTATTAGCTGTATTTGCCAGTAAACATCTATATTTCACTTGAAATTTGTAACGTTTTCTTATACACCCATTGTCAAAAACAATGAGTGTGTTACGAGGAATTGAGACATTTAAAGTCAGATGATAAGGCAGCTGTAGACCGCTGCATGTGTGTTCAGCCTATAGTATCAGGAAATCCCAATTCCCCGAGAAAGGTAAATGCGAGAGCAACAACTTCCTTTAAAAGACCACCCTGCGTTCTCAAGGGTATTTATTATGCACAGATAACTGAAGAGGTGTTTATTTCTAAAATGCCCCCAAAATGAGTTAAACTAGCAGCACAGTTTAATCCAGTAGTTATCTCCACTCTGTCATAATTTTATGGTATCACACCTCTGTGACTTTCTCCCAGTCTCTTTATTAATCAGAGATCTTTGGGGGGGTAAATGACGTACACCTACCTTGAACTGGCTTAAGAAAAAAGAAATACTGGCTTATGTTACTGAAACATGTAGATCTGTAGCCGTTTGGGAGCAAGGCTGAATCAAGATGCATGAGGGATGTTGCCTGGAAGATCTCCCGCAATTTTGCATTCCTCTGTATGGGCTGTATTCTCAGAAATAGCAAGATGGCTACTGATAGGTACAAACTCACATCCAACCCGCTCAAAAGCCTGGTGGCAGAGAGAGCCTGGTTTCAGAGGTCACCCATCTTACAAGGCAAGGTTTTAGATGAGACTCCTCATAACCACACGGACTGATTGTAGGGAAAGGGTTGTTTCAAGGAGCCTTTGTTTTGTTTTGTTTTTTGTTATTTTGCATTTTGAAAGGTTTTATTGATTTATTTGAAAGAGAGAGATAGAGAGATAGCCTAAGAGAGTGCGAGTGGCAGCCAGGAGAGGGAGAAGCAGGCTCCCCACTAAGCAGGGAGCCCGATGAGGCGTTCAATCCCAGGACCCTGGGATCATGACCTGAGCTGAAGGCAGATGCTTAATTGACTGAGCCACCCAGGCGCGCCCCTTCTAGGAGTCTTGATGTTAGAAGAAACTAGAGGCATGATGAATAAGTAAATCCTAGACGTGTACTCGAATACAGGTTTTTGATGTAAAAGATATAAAAATGATTTTTTTAAGGAAATAGTGTTTTTTTTTTTTTTTTAAAGTAATCTCTACACTCAGCATGGGGCTAGTACTCTTGGCCCTGAGATCAAGAGTTATATGCTCTACTCACTGAGCTAGCCAGGTGCCCCTTCTTTCTAAACTTTTTAAAATTTAAATCTGCAGAGAAATTTAAAGTATAGTGAAGATCCGTGTACCTTTCACCTAGACTCACTGATTGTTAGTGTTGTGTGACATTGACCTTCTCTTTTTACTCTCTCTCTGTTATACATATTGCAGTATTTAAAAATTGCTGGCACCACGAACACCTCATGCCTAAAGATTTCACCAGGCATCTCTTAAAAACAAGGGTATTTAAAAAAAAAAAAAAGGGTATTTTCTTACATAACCACAATACAATTATGATTATTAATTTAATCTAGGATACAATTAAAGAATATATGCATTGCATTTGTCTTTTTTCTTTCTCACCTTTGATCTAGGAAAGTCCCCCTACCATTTTTTAAAAATATTTTTTAAGGTTTTTTTTTTTTTTTTTTTTTAAGATTAGTTATTTATTTATTTGAGAGAGAGGGAGAGACAGACAGAGACAGAGATAGTGACAGAGATCAAGAGTGAGTTGGGATGATAGGGAGAAGCAGGCTCCCCGCTGAGCCTGGAGCCCAATGCCGGGCTGGATCCCAGGACCCCAGGATCATGACCTGAGCCCAAGGCAGATGCTTAACTGACTGAGCCACCCAGGTGCCCGACCAGTTTTTGTTTTTGTTTTTGTTTTTTTGTTTTTTTTTTTTTAAATCTTCTATAGTACTGACATTTCTCAATCATCCTGGATGATTTCCTTGCAGGATATTTCAAAATCAGGATTTACTTGACTGTTTCCCCGAAGTTAGATTCAGTTTCATCATTTTGTCACAGGCACTACGGGGGTGATGTTGACTGTATCCCACTGCACCTTATCTGGAGATACTTCATATCACTTTGTCCCACTGTTGATGACACTGAAGTTGATTACTTAGTAAGTGGCAGATCTCCCAGGATAAGCTCGTCTAGTAATTAGGAAGTAACCTGAGGGGGCACCTGGGTAGCTCCGTCGGTTAAGCAAAAGACTCTTTTTTTTTTTTAAATTTTATTTATTTATTTGTTAGAGAGAGAGAGAGAGAGCACAGGCAGACAGAGAGGCAGGCAGAGAGAGAAGCAGGCTCCCTGCTGAGCAAGGAGCCTGATGTGGGACTCGATCCCAGAACACTGGGATCATGACCTGAGCTGAAGGCAGCCGCCCAACCAACTGAGCCACCCAGGCGTCCCAGCAAAAGACTCTTGATTTCGGCTCAGGTCATGATCTCAGGGCCCTGAGATCAAGCCCCACATTGGGTGCTGCGCTGGGCGTGGATCCTGTTTAAGATTCTCTCTCCCCCTGTGCTACTTGCTCTCTCTCTTTCTCTCTCTCCAAAAAAAAAAAAAAAAAAAAAAAAAAAAAAAAAAAAAAAAAAAAGTGTTAACTGTACCCCTTCAGCAGAGCCATAACACCAAGTTGTAACATCACTACCAGGAAAAATAGATATACTTTGAGAGCATTTGGCAAAAATGATAGAACTCTACCTGTAGCTACAGCCTGAGTTTGGGGAAAGAGAATCAGTAATGTCTGAGGTCACAACTTACTCCCATCCTTTTAACAGCTTTTGGAAGACGAAGAAGTAGTTCTAAATGTTGCTTGAGAGTCTTAAAGAAAGAAAAAGAAAGAGAAAAGGAAGGGACTAGAATAATGATAATCAAGAGAAGAATGAGGGGTCGCCTGGGTGGCTCAGGTGTTAAGACTCTTGGTTTCACCTCAGGTCATGATCTCATGGTCCAGAGATCAAGCCCCAAATTTAGCTTCATGCAAGGCGGGGAGTCTCCTTAAAAATTCTCTCTCTCTGCGCGCATCCTGTCCCCGTCTCTCTCTCTAAAATAAATAAATAAATAAATAGATAAATAAATAAATAAATAAATAAATCTTAAAGAAAGAGAAGAATGAAAGGTTGAGTACTTGCTGACATTTTTTTCCCCCAGCATTAAATACTCAGAAAAAAAAGTGTGGAGAACTTTTATCTCCACGTGGCATATTTAAACTCTCCTTGTTTAGAATCTCAAGAGTGACTACTTTTCCTTTGATTTGGTTCGATTATCTTTCATGATCTCAGAAATTGTACTTTTCTCTCCCTTTCAGACTAAGAAAGTCCTTAGCCAAATGGCCTCAACCATTGGATTTGCCTGTAGGTGTCATTCATTTGTGTTGTTTCTTTTTCCTCCCCTGGGGTTTTTCAATAGTGCTTCCTTTCAATCAAAAGCTAATTTTCTTTGTGTGTGTAGGTGGTGTAGAATTCCAAGCTTTTACACAGTAGCAGGCCTGTATTTGATGTACCTGGTTCAGAGACAATTGTCCTTTATAGCTTTCACAAGTAAATTCAATGAAAGCCCCATGCGACTAGTTTGTAACTCATTTAGTGGAGAGTTCTACAGGATTATTTCACAAAGCAGTTTCAGCTTAAGAAGCTAAATTGGCTTTATTGTGCCTAGCTGGAGGCCTCTTCATCTCTGAATTCAGAGGATATTTACATGCATACCGGGAATCTTTCTAGAAAATGGGAGGGTCCAGTGATGGCTGCATTTGATTTAGTGCTCTCATTTGTTTCATTATACAGGAACATATGTGCCATATTGTTGGGTGCATTTTTACGACAAGAATCACACAACTGTAAGATATAACCTGTGGCACCATGGGTTAGGCATCTGTACATTTAGCTTAGTGTAGTTATTAGATTAAAGAACCTGGGGTCATACTAGTGAGTCCAAATGCTGCTCCACCACTTAACATTTTCATTACCTTGGAAAGTTACACCACCTCTTTGAACTTGGTTTTGGCATTTATAAGAAGTAGATGAAGGGGCTCAGTGGGTAGACTATGTGGCTCTTGATCTTAGGGTTGAGAGTTCGAGCCCCATGTTGGGTGTAGAGATTACTTAAGTTAACTTAAAAAAAGCAGATCAGTATAATTGTGTGCTGGACAGGGTAAACTAGGATATGTTGCAGTAACGATCAACCCCAAAGTTCAGTAGCTTCAAATAACAAAAGTGTATTTTTCATCAACTTCATGGACTGTGCTCCTTGTCAGACACACTCAAGGACTCAGACTTGTGGAGAAGCCACTACCTAAAGTACTGCGGGTCACCTCAGCAGGGGGAAAAAGTGTCTTCTGTTGAGTATTGTGCTAAAATTCATGCTCAGCCGAGAGGTGGCACACAGCAATTCCGCTCACAACTCATTGGCCAACGTAGATCATAGAGTAGTGGCAAACCTCAGAGGGTCAGGCATTACAATCCTACCATGTGTTCAGGGGCCGAGGGCTCCCAGTGGTAGTGAGCCATGTGAGTCACTGCCCCACAAACAGAGCTCATGGGTCATTATGAGGCTTAAATGATCTAATTGATTATGAACATTGATACAGTGTCTGGTCGCACAGTAAGTGCACAATGAAATACATTCGTTGCTGCTGTCGATTGTCATCATTATTTATATTAGCTCATCCTTTCTGTTCTTGACAACGATGATTCAGAAGTGTGGGAATTTTGAGGATGTTACAAAGAGTTTAGAATTCATAGAGCCCCAGCAGAACATTTTAGCAATGAGGAAACTGAAACCAGACACTGAGTCACATTTATACTAAAACACTGAGTAGAAGCCAGAGTTCCAGGCTAGTAGTTCAGGCCTTCTCTCCTCTTTCGGCACAAATAGCTCCACTTAAAAGGAAAGAAAAAAAAAAAAAAAAAAAAGGATACCTTGACTCTCCTCTTCAGAATGTATCCCCCTTTACATAAGGATTATTGTATTTGCATACAACACTTGTCTTCACTGGTTTGCCTAGTTGGCTCCCTCATCCTTTAGATTCTTGCTACGACATCATTTTCTCAGGGAAGTCATGTCAGACACCCCAGCCAGACCAAATGAAACCCACTCTGAGACGTCGCATGTCTGCGTGTGCCTCTTTTTCTAGCACCCCTGGTAGTTTCAGTTTGGCATTTGTTTGTGAAAATAATTTGTTGATTTCCATCTTCCTTATGAGATTTTAACTTCCATGAAACGACTATATTTTGGTTCATCATTAATTTCGAAGTCCCAGTACAGTTCCTGGCACATGGTTGGTACTTCATAAATAAGCATTGAATGAATAAATGAGGGAATGGATCGCATTTGGCCGGCACAGCAATCTTAACTCTCTCTTTGAAATATGACTGGATTTACACCTACATGTAAACCCACATGCACAACCACACATGCTCTCAAACAAAATCCAAAACATTTTGGAGCCAGAGTTTCAAGTGTCTATCTTCTTTGTAGAATCAGATATACCTGTTTTCCTAAACAGAAGGATATGGACAAGTTAGTATCCAGGTGCTCAGAATGTCTCATTACGGTTTCTGTGTCCCTTTGGTTGTCATTTCTGCAACTGCTGGCTATAAAGAAGAAAGTGCGTAATATGTGGCCGTGTAACCAAACCAATGTAAGTTTGCTTCTTGGCGAGTCATAGGTAGACCAGGTGGAGTTGTTGCACTAATTGAACTTTATGTAGAGCAAATAAAGTCATGGAGAATAGCTTCCAAAGCCGTGATTCCTCAAGCAAGGGGGAATAGGTTCCTTTTATTTAGAGCTCAAATAAATATTTTTAAAAAGTGGATCCTTGTCCTCGTCTGTACAGGTGGGCATAAGGTTGTGACTGTGGCTCCAGGAAACCTGCCTATACACGTTGTATGTGATGTAAGTGGGGCTTGTGCTCCTCCTTGCACCGAGATTTTAGTATTATAATGAGGTAAAGTAAACACTGGTCATTCTAGAGGTTATTCCACGGTCCACATGCACAAGCAGGGGTTGGGGCTTATGCTCAAACTGGTCTAGGTGGTCTGGGCTGGCTTGAGGTCCTGTCAGGGCAGTTGCTATCTCTTTGGAGGTGGTTTTTCTTTCCCTTTGCTGGAGTTAACAGATAAGCTGGAAAGAGGAGCTTAAGGAAAAATGTGGGACAAAAGTTGGCGTATACAAGCAGGTGGGCAGTAAAAGTCATGTCTTGGGGTCTAGCTGGTGACAGAAGTGGTTCTCAGACTTTGGGATTTCACACATCCTTAACATTTATTTAAAAAAAAAAAATATGGGAGGGAAAAAAAAAACATTAAGAGAGCTACCATCATTATATCTTTCCTGAAAAGATAATCATCCATTGCATCATAATGTCATAAAACAGAAGAGCCTGGGTGTCTCAGTCAGTTAAGTGTCTGCCTTTGGCTCAGGTCATGATCTCAGGGTCCTGGGATTGAGCCCTGTGTTGGGCTCCTTGCTCAGTGGGGAGCCTGCTTCTCCCTCTCCCTCTGCCCCTCCCCCCACTCATGCTCACAGTCTCTCTCATAAATAAATAAAATCTTTTTAAAAACCAAGACAATTTAAGGTCAAAGAATCAGAAAGATTGTCACTCAGAATAAAGGATTATACTTAGCCTTGAAAGGATAGTTGACGTCATTATACCAAACTATCTATATTTGAAAAACATCAATCAAATTTTTTTTAGTTATTCTTTAGTGTTTTTTTTTTTTTCTTTTTTCTTTTTTAAACAGAGGATTGGTAAAACTTGCTTGTAAACCTTTTCTGGTCTGTGAGGCAGTGTTGGGAACACAATTGTATTTGATTATTATTACTATCATAATAAATGCCAAAAGTTTGGTAGCTCAAAGCTAAGACAAATGAATTATTTCAGTTCCTTAGGTCAGATGTCTGGGGCAGTGGTTTGTTTGGGGAAGATCCTCTGATTTTTGTCTCAGAAGACTGGACTCAAGCTATCAGCTGGTCTGGGAACTTAGGACCCCCTGAAGGGGAATGTCCTTCCAGGTTCATCCAGCTTATTGGCAAAACTCAATTCCATGGGATCTTGGGACTGAAGTCCCTGATTCCTTGCTGGCTATTGGCCAAGGATGTATTTGTCAGCTGTTAGAGGTCACCCACATATCCTGGCTTGTCAACTCCTCTCCCTTCAAAGCAAGCAGTTGTGAGTCAAAAGCTTCTCATGCTCTGATCTCCCCTTCTTTCTCAACTGCCTTACCTATTGCCAGAGAATGTTCCCTATGTTTAAGAGTTTTTGTGATTAGATTAGGTGTAATCCATGATAATCTCCCTATTTAAAATTCTGTAACCTTAATTATATGTGAGTCCCCTTTGCCATTTTATGTAACACATTCATAGATTCCAGAGATTAGGGGACCACTCAGCACACCACGGGGGGTAAGATGGAGGCCTGAGAGCTTGCTCTTGGCCACTAGTACAGGTAGCAATATGCTCCCTATTTATTCTCTGCATCTGTAACAGATACACATGCATATGTTTCAATCGTACAAGCTTTGCAGGGGCGCATGGATGGCTCGGTTGGTTCAGCGACTGGTTCTTGATTTTGGTTCCGGTCATGATGTCAGGGTCCTGGGGTTGATCCTGGCCATTGGCTCCATGCTTAGTATGGATTCTGCTTGGAATTCTCTCTCCCTCTCCACCCCTACCCCCACCCCCGGCTTGCACACACTCTCTCTCTAAAATAAACAAATGAATAAATAAATAAATAAATGAATGAATGAATGAATAAATGAATGAATAAATAAATAAATAAATACCTTAAATGGGCATTACAGGTGCAGAACTGTAACGTCCACAGATCTAGCCAACTTTGGATTCCTGCATGAATCTTTGGGTGAAAATGAAGGCGAAGTAGTAGGTATCATGATTGCACTGGGATACCTTTCTTTAAGAGTGGGTACACTGCATAGTATTAAAAATACATCACCACTAATGGAGCTATGTGTTCAATGCATTATACCGAGCTCCTTCTAGAAAGAACAGCAGAGACTCTCCCTGTCTGAGGTCCTGGCAGTGGGGTGGAGAGGGCTGACTATTTAGGCATGACGACTTCTCTATTTGCTTTTGTCAGGCGATAGAAACTGCTCCTCTTTCTGTCTTGCTCTTAGCTGCTGTGACACTCAGCACCAAAGTCCTTACGTGCCTGTTTCTGGTAACGTCTGTTCCCTCCTACTGCTCCGTTTCTATCCTTAACTTATACTCTTATGCTTACCTTGAAAATTGCCTACAAGGTAGGGCCGACACTTCAAAATAAAGAAGGAGATGCATTTTAAATGGACTAACAAAGCTCACTACTAAAGGTAGGATTAGCAGATCGTCTTGCACATCCAGAAACCCTTTTGTAGGGACTTGGAAAATTAGATCGGGAAAACGCATTTGCTTTGTGAAACTCGATTTTTATATTTCTGACTGGTTCAACTGCAGATGGAGAATTAACTCACATTCTCCGAACATGTACTCTGGGCCGGGTGTCTTCAAAATCATCCTACTATTTAATTATATAGTTATTGATTATGTAACTTAACATTTTTGTACTGTTTCACATACATGAAATTGGTGATTCACAGAGTGTAACCACATGCCACAGGTGACAGGGTAGAAAGACTCCCTAAATCTGTATTTCAAATGCATCTCTCTAAATTTCTTCCCTTCTTTGCCTTCTCTAGTGTTACTTTGCAGTATTTCGATATAGGAAAATTGAACTGGAAGAATAATAGCTACCAGTTACTAGGCTCCTATAGAGTCCTGAGTAACAAGCCAATGTTGCATATGTCCTAATTATACTCACCCTCCATGACGAATATTTTCATTTACGTATGGGGAAACTGAGGCTTAACTACTAAGTGGGGGAATCTGCACACCTCTCTGGCCCTGAAGGTCATAGTCCCCTGAGGAAGACACTATGTGTCTGTGTGTGTGCTTGCACATGTGCACACACACCCACATGTGCACAGAGAACTCCACAGGCTGAGGAAATAGGTCTGTGAGCTTATTCCTTTGTAGGCAAGTTTACTCTGGACGTTAACATTGCAATTCCAGTTCCCCCACTCACCAAGACAAGTTGCTGAGTATCCTTACCCCTAGTGGGTTTCCAGAGAATGGGATTGTGGATGGAGAGTAGGGGCTGTCCTTTCCCTTGCATCCTTCTCCTTCCTACAGTGGATTCTTGTGTTTTGCCTAGAATGTTGCTCCATGTGCCTTATGATTTACAACAGGTCATTGCAATGAGTTTAGGCTGAAAAAGAAAGGATTAACATAATATGGAATCACAGAGCAAGGAAATCATAAACCTTTCATTTTTCTTATGAGCCTCCTGATTACCTTAAGAGGAAATTTTCAGTTTGGTAATGGTTTACCTTTAATGAAATTTTCCAGTCTTCCTTGTAACAAAGGGAGAGTTAGGGCTCAGGCTGGCAATGGGATCTTGCTACAATGGACTAATGTTTTTGTTGGGGTTGCTTTTAGTTTTATCATTACCTTCTCTTTATGATAGCATTCCTGTTTGTTAATGTACAGTAGCAATAGAGGAATTTCCTTTTATATTCTTTTATTTTGTTTGAGTAAAAAAAAAAGTGAATTGTGTGGAAGAAATAAGATCTTCTCTTATCTTTTTGTTTAAGAAAGACATACCATTCGATAGCACTGGATCGCATAGCAAGAGTACTTGGTCAGTAAATAAAAAGACAGGTGGTATGAACATACGTCAGATTTTAAATCAGGACCCTGGGTATGGCAACAATCGGAAGATAGTCCATGACTAATGGAAAATTAGGGAAAAGGCATGGGATATTTTTCTCCCCTAGGCTAGCTTTTTTCTGGAGTCCCAGACTCCATCCAACCCCTGGCTTTTGTTTAATTTGGCCTTGAGGATCACTCTTGCTCATTGGAAAGCTATGGCCTCCCTCCTCCTGATGTTGCAGTGTGAACTGAGTATGTATTAACTACACAGGAAACAAGGCTGCTTGAGGACACTTGAGTTGATCTGTATCCACAGAAGGCGTCCTTGTCATATTGAAGTGGAGAAGCAATTCATAAGGAATGACAGGGCCTTATCAAGAACAGATAGAGGCACACCCTTTGTCTAGTGAGAGGAGGAAGTGCCAGGGAAGGTGCAGTCTGCAAATACGAGAGATTTGGTGCCTGGTGAATGAGAGCAGCGATGTGCAGTTTGGGAGTCCCAAGCACAGTCCACACAGCTATGCTTAGAGACCTGAGGAAACAGGCCAGATCCGATATTTCACTTGTCCTTTACTATTTCATGAGGAATGCAGGGATGTGCTGGTGATGAAGAGTGGTGGCTGACTTCTCATTTTACGCTATGGCATCAAAAGGGAGTGGTGGGAAACCAGACAGTGAATGCTCTGGGTGAAGAGGCTCCTGAGCTCTAGCAGATTGTTGACACATAAGGTTGAAGAAACTATGGGCCAGATCTTATGATTTTCCAAGAAAAAACCAAATGTGATATTTTCTATTTTCAAACTATTGGTACTAAATCAGTTTTTAAAGTCTTTGGGCTAATACCAAAGAGGTAAGACCACTAAGTTTGTTCAGGTTGTGCACTGCACAACTCCCAGGGCTCATACACACAAATCTTTGTGCTGTTTTTTAATCCTCTTTATTGAGAGTCACATACCTATGGTATTCATACACCACAAAACTCACTCATTTAAAATATATAATTCAGTGGTTTTTATTATATTTACTGACTTGGGCAAATATCCATATAATCTAAATATAATGTTTTATCACTCCATAATGAAATCTTGAATCCATTCATAGGCACTCATTATCCCTTCTCACCACACTCCACCCGAGTCCTAAGCAACCACCATTCTAATTTATGTTTCTATTGATTTGTCCATTTTGGATATTTCGTATGTATGGAATGATGAATATGTAGTGTTCTGTGTCTTTTTTTTTTTCACTTACCATAGTGGTTTTTTTTTTTTTAATTTCTTTTCAGTGTTCCAGAATTCATTGTTTATGCATCACACACAGTACTTGCATAGTGTTTTGAAGGTTCCGTGTTATAGCACGTATCAGAGTTGTATCCTTTTTCTGTAGGCAAATAATATTCCATTATATTAATATACCACATTTTGTTTGTATATCATTAGTTGTTGGACATCTGGGTTTTTTCTTCTCTTTGGCCATTATAAATAATATTTCTGTGGACATTCATGTACAAGAATTTCTGTGGACATGCTTTCATTTCTCTTGGATATATACCAAGGAGTAGAATTTCTGAGTTACATAGTAATTCTGTGTTTAGCATTTTGAAGAATTGGCAAACTGTTTTCCAAAGTGGCTGCTCTATTTTACACTCCCATGATTAATGTTTGAGGGTTGCAATTTCTCCACATGCCTGTCAACACTTATTATAGTCTCTCTTTTTTATTGTAGACATTCGGGTGCTTGTGAAGTAGTAGATCATTGTGGTTTTGATTTGCATTTCATTGGCATTAAGTGGTTTTGATTTTCATTTCCTTAATGACTAGTGGCATTAAGTATCTTTTTGTGTACTTATTGGCTATTTGTCCATCCTTTTTTGTATAAAAGTCCATTGGAATTCTTCATTTTTAAAACTGGGTCATCTTTTTATTTTAATTTTGAATTTTTATTTTACATTTGAATTTTGATTTTAATTATTGAATTATAAGATTTCTTATGTATTCTGGATAGAAATTTCTTATCACATAGATGATTTGAAATACTTTCTCCCATTCCATGGACTGTCTTTGTACTTTTTATTTTTTTATTTATTTATTTATTTTTTTTAAGTGTCTTTGTACTTTTTAGATAGAACTCTTTGCAGTATAAAGTTTTTTACTTTTATGTGGTCCAATTTATCTATTTTTCCTTTTCTTTGCTTATTCTTTTGCTGTCATATGTAAGAATTCATTGCCTACCCCAATACCATGAAGATTTACTCCTATGTTTTCTGCTTAGAGTTGCACAGTATCAACTCCACCACTTCGGTTTATGCTCCATTTTGACTTAATTTTTCCATGTGATGTGAGATAAGGGTTTACCTTTGTACTTTACACATGGATATCCAGTTGTTCCAGCATCATCTGTTGAAAACACTATTTTGTTCCCATTGTATGGTCTAGGCACTTCATGCTGATTTTGACTATAGGGTGCCTCTTTGGGATGGCCTACTTGGATAATTTAAATATGTTAAGATGTACTAATTCTCCCACCCAGCAAAAAAAATAAGGTTCTGCCAAAGGAGGAGTATTGCTCTTGTGTCCCTGCCTTTTTCACTCTGCATCAACATTAACTCTGTGACAAGAGACAGGTAGCTGTTAATGAGAATGGAACTTCAGAATAAAAGGCCTGGCTAGAGAAACAACTTGCTTTTTCATGGACTTGCTGATCTGTTGTATATATGTGACTTGGACAATCATAAATGCAACTGATTCTAATGGAGCCATTTGAGTTGTAGATCTGAGCTGGGCTCTGAGCAAAGGTGGTCTTCCTCCTTGGATATATATCTATACACACAGACACACAGACACAGACATACACACACAGTGTGTCCCCTTGTGTGCAAAATCACCTCCAGTTGGGTATTGCTGGTATTAATAGCGTTTTATAGAGGGCGCCTGGGTGGCTCAGTGGGTTAAGCCGCTGCCTTCAGCTCAGGTCATGATCCCAGGGTCCTGGGATCGAGTCCCACATCGGGCTCTCTGCTCAGCAGGGAGCCTGCTTCCCTTCCTCTCTCTCTACCTGCCTCTCTGCCTACTTGTGATCTCTGTCTGTCAAATAAATAAATAAAATCTTTAAAAAAAAAAAAGAAAAAGAAAAAAAATAGCTTTTTCTAGAGATACATAAGTAGATATAAATTTAAATACACACACACACACACACACACACACACACAATGCATTCACATACACTCACACAGAGCTTTGAATTAAGCATGGCTAGCTACTACTTTCTGCCACTGGCACGGTTTTCTGAATGAATGGACTCTCAAGAGGCAGACTTGCTGGAAAGCCTTTTTTCAACTTGATAAAAATCTGATTTTTTTTGTCCTCTACAGTGGCTGTTTGTCACCAGAACCACAGCTAGGAATACTGTGTTCTTCTCTTTTTGTGGAATAATTACAAAAGTTTACATCAACAACATAAAATGTAACCTAGCAAATTTACAAATTACTAAGGAAGATTCTCTAATCTTTATGTAGACTCTTGCATCCAAGGATAGCCAGAGAAGTAGAAGCGGTTTGGTGCATATTCACCCAGACTTTTTTTTTTTTTTTTTTTTTTTTTTGTGGTAAGGCTTGTCCGTTCTATATGGGGTCTTTCTCAGCCCCATATCCATCTAGAAAAGCCAGACCTTCAATGTTGTAGCCTCTTTGCAGCTAGGGACCCAGTTCTTCTGATGAAACATTAAGAATTAAGAAGTCCAGAGGGATTATGGCAGATTTTCTTTCAGTTTCAAAGGAAGACCACATGAAGAACTCACCCTTTGTTGCACTGACCCTCACCTGCTTCTTGGGTTTGGATACGGTATTGATGACTGGAACCACCCCGGTCATCATGTTACCATGAGGTGAATCCTCAGGATGAAAGTCTCTTGGGCTCTGGATGGTGAAATCAGAAGTTGGAAAGAGCTTGGGTCCTTGTCGAACCTGAGAGTTCCTGAGAAAGATAAGGTCTGCCTTTTTTTGGTTGTTCTGGAATTTTAAAGACAGAATTAATATTTTTATGGTTGTCCTCCTCATTGGTTAGATTCAGTTTTGTTACTTATGGCTAAAGTCACCCTTACAGATGTGTCTACACATGTACAAACATCTACACATTCACATATTCACACACTCATACCTTTTACTTCTTTGTATGTCCACAAATTTGTAAGGTTTTACAATGTAATCAAACTACTCAGAGTTTTTAACTTGTTTTTTAAACTGAAATATATGTTAAGACATCTCTTGTCTAGAGATAAAATTTTAGCTTACTATTTTTTTTAAGATTTGCTTATTTATTTTTAGAAAGAGAGAGTGTGCGAGCAGTTGGGGGGAAGGGAATAAAGGCAGAAGGAGAGAGAGAGAGAATCCCATGAAGACTACCCGCTAAGTGTGAACCCCAGTGCAGGGCTTGATCTCATAGTCCTGACATCATGACCTGAGCTGAAATCAAGAGTTGGACAGTCAACCAAATGAGCCACCCAGGCGTCCCTTAGCTTACTATTTTAAATGACTGCTCATTATTTTATATTATGTGTGGATATGATTTATTTCACACTTCTAACAAACATTTGGGTTAATTCTAATTTATTGGCTATTACAAGGAAT
Source organism: Enhydra lutris kenyoni (assembly GCF_002288905.1). Lineage (NCBI taxonomy): Eukaryota > Metazoa > Chordata > Mammalia > Carnivora > Mustelidae > Enhydra > Enhydra lutris. Next base: position 10,542,991 of record NW_019154129.1, on the reverse strand, counting down.
GCTGCAGTCACCATCACAAAACTGATATTCCTATCATCTCCCCATAATCAATCCTCAGAAAATAAATAGAGGCAGACAGATGGGTATGTACAAGGTGATTATTCTAGGATTAACATAATAGCAAAAAATGAGAAACATCTTAAATATGGACATATAGAACTTGTGAAGTAATTTAATATGTATCCCTACGATCAAACAGTATGCAGCCATTCAAGATGATTGTTTTTAAGGATATTTAGTGGTCAAAAGAAAAATTTCATAATGAAGACAAAGAAAGTCATACCCATAAAGTATGGTCATATTTATTATAAAGATATTTATAGTATTTAAAGTGAAAAATGACAAAATCCACCTCAAAATGTTAACAGTGGTTCTTTCTGGTAGGTGAGATGATGCCTACTTTTAAATGTTTTCCTTTGTGCCAGTCCCTTGTTCCAGAGACTCCAACAGACACATTTGGCATTATCCATGGCCTTGCATTAAATAATGTTACTCTTCCAGCCCAACATTCACATCAGAGCACACTCCAAATCATCATCCACAACATGAGTACTGATGATGGCACCGTTCTTGCTGCTGTGCCCAGATGTCAATAAAGCACATCTGCATTTGTTGAATCCATTTTAAATTTCCGATCAGACAGGGGGCCTTTAGTAGGTGTATGTATTTGTGAACTTGTTGACCAGGGAATAGTAGCGGCATCCTCTTCTCGGGACAGAGCTCAGGCTCTAGCGACTTCAAGCTGAGGAAGATCCTCCCCAAGTATTTTTCATTTCCAACCTATTTCCCACTTGCGCATTAGAGTACTGTGGGAACATCCTCCATTCATCTCGGAATCCCCTACTTACCTCAGAATAACATGGAACATTTACACACACACACACACACACACACACACACACTAAGCAACACACCGAAGAGGTACAGGAGAGCACATTGGTTGGGAGCTTCTGTTCTCAGGCGGGCAGGGAGACTCCGGCATTTATGACCTGTGGAGACTCAGGTTGTTCCTCTGTAGCAGCTGCTAATCACAGTACTCTCTTGTCCTGGTCCATTCGGGCTACTATAACAAAAGTACTGTAGACTGGGTGGTTTATAACTAATAAATATATTTCTCACAGTTTTGGAGGCTGGAAGTCTAAGATCCAAGGACAGGCAGATTTGGTGTCTAGGGAGACCCCGCTTTCTGGCCCGTACTTGGTGTCTTCTCATTGTGTTCTCACATGGCAGAAGGGTCAAAGGAACTTTCTGGAATCTCTTTTATAAGGGCTCCACCTTTATGACCTAATCACCTCTCAAATGCCCCACCTCCTAATACCATCACCTTGGGGGTTAGGATTTTTTATTTTATTTTAAAAGATTTTTATTTTAATTTTATTACATTTTAAATTTTATTTAATGTTTTATTTTAAAACTTAAAATTTAAAAAATATTTAATTTTATTTGGTTTTTATTTTAAAATATAAAAAAAGAAAATAATCTCTACACGCAGCATGGTATTCAAACTCATGACCCCAAGATCAAGTGTTGCATGTTTTCCCAAGGTGCCAGCCAGGTGCCCCAAAGGGGGTTAGGATTTTAATGTATGAATTTCGGAGTGAGGCACACACATTCAGTCCATTATACCTCGTAACAGGGTCAATAATACTATCCGTATGGGTGAGTGGTTAAGGGTTGGGAACATGAAGCGGAGAGCCTAAGTTCAGATCCTAGCTGCTCACCTCCTAGGTAGGTAATCTTGAGCAGTCGCTTTAACTTAATACCCCTGTCACGTCTGCATTTGTCAAGTGTAGGAAACAAGAGCCCTTAGCTTCTAGGGCTGCAGGCAATAATGAGTTAATGCTCATATGGCAACTCGAACCGTACCTGGCATATGGTAAGTGTTTAATAAGTGTTCCTAAGTGTCAGTTAATCCCAGGGAATAGGATAGTGCAGGCACTGTGTTGAACACAATGGCCCATAGGAAGCATACATGAAATACTACTATGTCATCTTCCCCCAAAGCCCGGGGTGACCGCAGAGAGAATCTGGATGTCATTGCTGGGTGTTGTCATGAGTCAGGGAAGGAGTTTACGAGGCCATCCATGGGTTCTTTTTTCCCACCTCCACTGTAAGACCCATCGCACAAGTTGGCGGGACACACACAGACTCCGATGATTTTTTTTGTCCTCTCAAAGACACATTTTCCTTACCGTTAATTATGATGTTGATGGACACAACTTCCAGCGACAGAATCCCTGGTGCTTTTTGTTCTTCCTCTCCCGTGCCCGTCCCCTGGCGTCTTGCTCCAGCTGAGCCGCTGTCAGGAGGCCACTCTGCTGAGCAGCCGGTCACATGTTCTGTTACAATCATGTTTTATTATAGCTTTCAAAAGATGACCTCTCATTCCGCACACTCGTGTTTATAGAGGACTTCTGGCATTCTGAAAGGAACAGATAGCAGAGTCTCCAAACCCTTTATTTGCTTCAGCTGATAACTGCTCTGGCCAGAGATGAACGCTGTGGTGATTACAAGATGTAATTTACTACAAAAGACAGTTAATATTACTTACAAACCTGTCATCAGTGCTGGGGAAATCAGAGCCGAAACAGCGCATGGGACCAATCTGAATCTACCTAAATATCTCGGTCCAATACAATTACAAGTTTATAGATTTACCATTTAAGAAATAGCTTCGTTATGAAACATTCGTCTGCACAGACAGACAACATAAGAAGCGAGATTATATCCTTTTATGTGGATCAAGGACATAGGCAACATGGGGAAGAAAGGAAGGCAAAAAATCCCTTAAGAGGAACTTAAATGCTACCCTTTGAATTATACCTGAGGATATTAACCGGGGAATTAAATCTGTGAAAAAGCCTCTAAAATGACCAAACAAAGTCCCTCAGGTAATGCTCTGAATCAGAAAAATGTACAAAAATATAGCCTCTTAAATGTGATTATAGTCAGAGCCGTCATTACTCCCGGAGAAAGGGCATAGAAAGTACAGAAATGAAAGAAAAAAAAAATGTTTTAAAACTTTTGTGTTAGGCCAGAAATTACAGAGTAGCAACAGCTTAGGGATTTAAATAACCCCTTTAGCCCAATTCTAAAGCCTTTGTGCTTTAAATTGAAGAAAAGAAAGAAAATTAGATATCCAATTTAGGACTTTTTTTTTTTTCCTTAAGATCATGAAATGGAAGAGTCTTTTTTGCCAAATCAGTAATTGAGTGAGTATATGGTTCTAACTTTGGTTATCATTTGAAAGATGTAGGCTCTAGCATTTCAGCTTCTTCTGGGCTGCCCTCTCTAATGGGCTTTTAGGATAGTTTCTTGTTCAGTTGGTTATTATTTAATGGAGATTAAGGTAAGAATTTTGGTGTTTCTGTTGCTATTATGGACAGAGTTCAGGAGACTCATGAATTAGCCTTCACCATTTCTATCACTTACAGTAGGGATCCTAAGGGGATTCTAGACACAAGGAGGAATACGAGAGAAACTTAGGGGCATTCCAAAGTTTTGCAAACACTCCATACCTGAATTCAGTTCTGGTGAAAGGCTGCCAGGCGATCTTTTTATTCTTCCCTTTTATCTCCAATCTAATCCTTGGGACTAGGTGACTCTGGCACACTCATGTGTATATATGGAGATGAGAGGAGATCAGGTCTCTAGAAGCAGCTCCAACTTAACTTTCCCCCTCATATGTATTTCCCGAGGCCAAGAGATAGAAAGTAGAAAAGACATGGCTGGGTTTGACCCATGCAAACAGGACTTTCCTTGGTCCGCTGAATTTCTACCCTATAGGATTGAAAGGCATAGAGGAAAGGGGGTGGAGCCAAGGATCCTGCCTTTCAAATTATGGATATCTTGCCTTCCTGTAAGAAGATCCACTCATTAATTTGGATCATTCTATCTTGTGGGGAGAGGCAGGGGATCCAGGAGTAAGTGGGTAGAAGCAGGCTTGGCATGAGGAGAGGAATGGCATTCATTTACGCTCATTTATTTCCTGAGCTCTTTATCGGCTCTTTGTATATATTCTTTGGAGAAATATCTGTTCAAGTCTTTTGCCCATTTGAGATGGAGTTTTATTGTTGTTGGGTTTTAGGAGTTCTTGATATTTTTCAGGATGTTAATCCCTTATCAGATCACTGATTTGCAAATATTTTCTCACAATATGTGGATGACCTTCTCCCTTTGTCGATAGTGCCCTTTAATGCACAGAAGTTTTAAATGTTGATGAAGTCCAGTGTGTCTGTTTTCTTCTGTTTCATTGCCCGTGTTTTTGTCCTAGACTGTTAATAAGAACAACAGCAAATGGTTTCTTTGTTTGGATCTGGGGTGCTCTCTGTAGAACAAGAAGGGAAGGGCAGTTAAATCTCATGACTTGGTGGTCATACCTCCCGCTGGCAGGCAACGAGAGGATCAGTGTGTGATGAAACCCCAACTGCCTACCCCCAAGGCTCCGTGATGTTCTTGCATAAGGCCTCCTGCAGGGTGGGAATGGACATGATGCTGGGAAGCTAGGCTGGGACTCCTGGGAGAGCATTCTTCCAGTCCCCTTGGCTCACCTCCAAGGTGCTCAAGTACTCACTGATGCATGGACAGCTCGTATGTTCATCCGTGAACCACGCCTGCACTCAAGATGTGCTGGACATCCAGTGCTCCTCGTCCCTGCTTTCTGTGGCTTTCTATTGCTGTTACTTAGCACTTCGAGAACTGTCGAATCTTACAACAAAAAGACAACTGAAGCCCACCCCTGTAATATGCACATGAAATCACTGAGGCCTGAAGTGATTAAGACTCCTGCTCAGATTCCTATAAATAATGAGCAATGAAGCCAGAGCTGGATACTGGAAATCCTGAGTCAGACCAATGCCCTCCTCGCTTCTTTTTATCATCAACACAAGAAAAAAACGAAGCCTCACAATTCCATTAATTTCAGTAATGTTTACTTAGCCTCATACTCTAGACTCCATCCTAGTGGCAAGAGAATAAAATAGACTTGCAAATGGGCACTAATCATTGCCATTGTGGTGTTAGTTGGGTTATTGTTTCAACATGAGATGATCTTGAGTGGTTAGGGAAGGTCTGAGTCACAACATTCTTGAGGGATAAGAATCACAAACTCAAATGACTCAAGACCACGCTGGTGGCAGAACATGGCTATGTAAAGTGTTGACTGGCCTCGTGGGATGGCAGCCCCAGTTTGCCAGAACTTCCGATTTTTTCGTGAGAAGCTGGAAATTGGATTCTTATATGAAATAGCTCAATTTTTCCAATTTAAATTTTTAAAGCAATTGGTTGAAAAATTTCACTGTGAAGGGGCGCCTGGATGGCTCAGACATTAAGCATCTGCCTTTGGCTCAGGTCATGATCCTAGGGTCCTGGGATCAAGTCCCAGGTCGTGTTCCCTGCTTGGTGGGGAGTCTGCTTTTCCCTTTACCCCTCCCCTCCCTCTCTCTCTCTCATTCTCTCTCAGATAAATAAGTAAAATCTTTTTTTTTTTTTAAATTCACTGTGAGAGCTACCACCTCCTGCACAGAACAAAAAATCCGTCTTTGCGAGGAATACGGACTATTGATTTAAGCTCCTTGCTTTTGCAGTTAGACCAATGTTTCTCAGCACTCACAAACATTGGAATCACCTGGAGAGCTTTTAAAAAAATGCCAGTGCTTCATTCCGCCTGACTGCAGACCAAATGAATCAGAGTCTCTCGGGGTGGGTTCTGGACATCAGGACTAGTTACAGCTGCTGGGTGATTGTAATGTGCAATGGGGCTCAGAACTAGTGGGCTCAAGGCACCGTCTACAGCCAGGATCCTCTTCTCCCCACCTCTTTCCCATCAGTGAGGACATCTGGATTGTGATTGCCAGACACCAAGATGGCCCTAATTTTAGGGTTAACATCTGGATTATTGGTTGTGTTTTTTTGCTTCCTGTCCTTTTTCAGGCGTTTTATAGACATGGACAGATGTCCCTTTAACTTCATTTGCCATATGTCCCTTCTGGAAGGTTTTGATCCCAAACTTTGTGATTTATCACAGCTCTGGAGCAAGTGGGTTGTTCAGTGAACTTTGTTTATAGCTTCTTCTACTTTGATGTCCTCTTTATCTCTCAGCCTCTGGGTTTCCCCAGACCACCTGCCTTTGGTCTTCACAAAGAAGACCTGGTAGGTTCTTGTGAGCCCTTTTCGGTTCCTGTTTCAAACCCAACTGCTTCTCCCTTCTCTCCTTGCTGTTTGCATACACACTCCTCACTCCTTTCTATGCTAGCTTTTTGGAGTCACTTAGAGACCCCAGCAAGCCCTGGAAAAAAAAAAAAAAAGAAGGAAGGGAGGGATAGAAGGAAGGAAGGGAAAAAGAAAGAAAGAGGAGAAAGAAAAACAGGAAGCTACCTTAAAAGGATAAGATGATCTGTAAAATGACTTTAATTACCAAAAACTGTATGAATCTTATCATTGATTTTTGCCACCTGTGATGACAGATAGCATTGTGGTTATATAAGAAAGTATCTCAGTTTTTAGTGACAAAACCTGATAGGAGGTATAAGTGAAATGATATGAACTCCAGAGTTGCTTAAAATACTTGAACAAATAAATGAATATGTAAGTAGAAAGTAGAAAGTTAAAAACAAAGGTAGTAAAATTTTGATGACTGTTGAATATGGGCGATGGGTATATGGAGTTAATTATAAGATATGTTCTACATTGTGCATGTTTAAACATTTCATTATACACACATACATAATCATAAGATCTATAAGAGTCTGAAAATTGCTAAGAATGTGATTCCAAAATTCTATAATTACTTCTTTGTTACCACTTAATCTGTGCTTAAGAATAGTGTGACAGCAAAGGAAATGAGTGGATGACTTTTAAAAAATACATAAATAGTTTCATAATAAAATCAGCACATACAATTAAGAAAATAAGAAATAGAGAATATCACATCTACACGTTCATCCTCCTAGTATAATTAATGTTAGCTCTTACAGTTAGCCCTCTGGTATTGTTTTTCTTGTTGTACATACATTTGGATTCTGCTTTATTTATTGATATTAGCAAGCACAGATTGTGTACTGGGTCTTGCATTGTGGCAATATTACCTTTCTAGCTGCTTTGAATTTACAATCTTCAATAAACCCGGAAGAGGGAAACCAGAAGTAACAGCATTTTCCCAAATGCAGTCATCCGATGGATTTGTCACTGGAGTGAGTCTCTTGTTCTAGCTTGTGCCGGGGCATCTTATAATGCTAAGTCTATTTCTAATAATACAAGAACATAAATGTTAGGGAGAAAGATAGGCAGAGACTTGGAGAGAGAAACAGATTGAGGTGGGGACTACGTAATGTATTGCTTCTGTTACTGCTCGCATTCTTCCTGAAATTCACACATCCAGGCAAATTATCTTGAGGACTTTGGGTACCACGTTCTAAAACTGGCTGTACATCTTCGAATCTATCCAAAGTCACTGAACTCCAGACCTACTGAATGATAATCCCTAAGAGTAGAACTTGAGACTATATATATATATATATATATATATACATATGTATTTTCCCCCCAAGAGAGACCACATGTGCAAGTGGGGGGAAAGTGTGGGGCAAAGGGAAAGGGGGAAAGAGAGAATCCCAAGCAGGCTCCACACCCAGCACAGAGCCCAACTCTGAGCTTGATCTCATGACCCTGAGATCATGACCTGAGCCAAAATCAAGAGTCAGATGCTTAACTGAGTCACCCAGGTGGCCCCGGAATCCAGATTTTTAGCAGGCTTCCTGGAGAATTCCTGGGTGACAGTGGAGCAACCATTCAACTAGGCATTGGGAAGCTACAGAAAGGTGTTGAAATAGACTGAATCTTCCAGAAACAATTTGTTATGTTTAATACAGTTAAAAGGAAAGGGAAATCTTAGATTTTAGATTCTTGAAGTCCATTTTTAAAATTTTAAAATTTTATTTTTATTATTTTTATTTTTTTAAACCAAGCATTAGGCAGAGCCTGGGTGGCTTATTTGGTGAAGTGGCTACCTTTGGCTTGGGTCATGATCCCAGAGTCCAAGGATTGAGCCCCATGTCAGGTTTCCTGCTCAGTGTGGAGTGTGCTATTCCCTCTCTCTCTGCCCCTCCCCTGACTTGGGGGTCTCTCAAATAAATAAATAAAATCTTTTTTAAAAAATCAGGCACTAGTATGTAATAATACATTCAATATAAGTGTTACTATAACCAGACAATGATTTCCTAGTCAGTTTATGCAATTAGGATCCATTCTCTCACCATGTTTTGTATCTGGATACACACACACACACACACACACACACACACACACACAACACACAACACATACACACAAATAAGGCACACATATTTCAGAATTTTTTAGTTTTCTCATGTACTATATGGTCCCCAAATTCACTGGAAGAAGCAAAGACCAAAAATAATAGTGTTTACCTGATAACGGGATATCACAGGTTGGGGAGAGCATACGTAAGATGTCTGATGTCCTCATTTCACTGTTAACTGACCTCTGTCCACAAACGTCCTTGCTTCTGGAGTTGGCAAGAGGCTGAAATAGAACAGATGCAAACCTGGAGAGAGAAATAAGCTTGACCTGGAGCCTTGGCTCTGCCCTTTACTATATAAGCTTTGGCAAGTGATATATCCTTTTTCAGATTTATCATTTTGTAAGTCAAAAAATAGTTTTCACTATACAGAATTCCTAGAGAATTTAATACGACAACTTATAAAAAAAAAAAAGCTGCCTGCAACAGTAAGGGCTCAAGAAATGTTATTTTATCAATTGCTGCTCATTTTCTTAACTCGTGTCTTCTTAGACCTGTTTGCCTTTTTTTTTTTTTTTTGAAAAATCACATTTCTGTATTTCTTTTTAGAGCAACATTGCTTTGAATTAGAACCAATACTACATATCAAAATTAAGTGAAATGCTTTAAAGTAAAACAATATAGCATCTTCAAAAATAAAAATAAAACAAAACAAAAATCTTGAATTTTATTTTATTTTTTATTTATTTTTTTTTAAAGATTTTATTTATTTATTTGACAGAGAGAGATCACAAGTAGACAGAGAGGCAGGCAGAGAGAGAGAGAGAGAGAGGGAAGCAGGCTCCCTGCTGAGCAGAGAGCCCGATGCGGGACTCGATCCCAGGACCCTGAGATCATGACCTGAGCCGAAGGCAGCGGCTTAACCCACTGAGCCACCCAGGCGCCCCAAAAATCTTGAATTTTAGAGCCAGAAAGACTGTTTTGAATCCCAGTGCTGTTGCTACTGATTGTGTTTTGTTCATTTGGTTTTGGTACACGCTGGTTTTCTCATCTGCAGAATGGGGTAATAATCTTCCTTGGTACTAGATTGCTTTTGTTGCTATAACAAGTTGCGAAAACTTAGTGCTTAATAAACAAGAATTCATCATCTGACAGGGCTGGAGGACCGACTTCTAAAATTCAGCTACCAGGGCTAAAACCAAGGTGTGAACACGGCTGCATTCATTTCTGGAGGCTCTGGGGGAGAACTCATTTCTTTGCTTTTTTCCAACTTCTGGAGGCTGCTTGTACTCCTTGGCTTATGAACCCCTTACGTATTCAAAACTGGCCATGGCCAAGTAAGTTTCTCTCGTATTACATCACTTTGACATTATCCGTCCTCCCTTTTCTCCATTTAGAGACTCTTAGGAGTGCCTAAGATCACCTTCATAATCCAGGATAACATCCTTATTTTAAGGTTGTGTGATTAGCATCCCTAGTTCCATCTGGTACCTTAATTCTCCTTTGTCTATTCGCGTGACATAGTCACGTTTTCTGGGGATTGTGACATGGATATCTTTGCGACATGGATATCCTGCCCCTCACAGTTACCTCGTGGAGTGGTCTTAGGGTTTAATGAGAAGATGTAGGTGAAGTTCTTTGCACAGTGGCTAAACATAATGTGGCAGGTCCTGGGGACAAAGTGTTTGGTGGTAAAGATGATTTTTAAACATAAAAGCATTTCCTTTTTTTTTTTTTTTTTTTTTTTACTTGATTTGACAGAGATCACAGTAGACAGAGAGGCAGGCAGAGAGAGAGGAGGATGCAGTCTCCCTGTGGTGCAGAGAGCCGAATGTGGGGCTCGATCCCAGGACCCTGGGATCACGACCTGAGCCGAAGGCAGAGGCTTTAACCCACTGAGCCACCCAGGCGCCCCACATTTCCTTCTTTTTAAAGTAACTTTATTATTATAGTTGGACTAGCTGTATTTGTATACACCACAGGGAATTTTCCACATGCAAACATTTGGAAATGGTACAGTGGTACAGTGGCACAGTGGCCCTTCCCTGTATAAGCTATCCCTATTGTAACACTAACAAGGGTGATTTGGGGGCAAATGGCCAGATAGAAATAAAAGAAGAATGGAGGTAAGAGGGATTCAGCGTGAGCCAGTGGGTGCCATGGTGATTTTCAAAGTCTGAAGCTCTTTGGGCTTCACCAAATTGTTACTCTGGTGAGAGTATATATACATTTTGCTTTTCACTGTTCAGTTTTAAATGTTATTAAGATTTCATTCGTAAGAAGACCTTAAGTTTTTAATGAAGCTCCCAAGAAATACTTTTAGTGAAAGATAGATTTCAACCAGTTCGGTCTTAGAGTTTATGATACACAAGTCATATCTAATAACAAATCAGGTATTTCACTAATACAGAAGAAACTCATCCTGGATTAGTGAAACATTGACATTATTGTTCATAGATTAATTGTGGTGAGTTTCATGTAGGTGAAAACAGACTAGCAAATCAAATTGCCAAGTTGCTACACCACTCGGCATCTTTCCCCAAGCTGTCATAAAAATAACATCAACAGATGTACCTGACTTTTAAGTCAACTACTTTGAAGAATAGAAAAAATATATATAGAGAGAGAGACATATACTCTAGGCATACACGCTGCTCATGGATTCCTGCCAAACTGTTCTTTTAAAAAGTAGGTTACTAAATATGACTATTTTATTCATAATATATCAGAATATATGATGGACCATAATATATGGTCTCCATTTGTATGGGAGGCACATTCTGCGGGGTATATTTAATGCCAAATTATAAGAAGGTATATGTTATTGTAGAAACAAGGTTTCATTCCTAAGTCCTTAGGTGCAAAAAGAAAGGTTGGGAGGGGGTGCCTGGGTGGCTCAGTGGGTTAAGCCTCTGCCTTCAGCTCGGATCATGTTCTGATGATCCCATGATCCAGGGTCCTGGGATCGAGCCCTGCATTGGGCTCTCTGCTCAGCAGGGAGCCTGCTTCCCCTTCTCTGTCTTCCTGCCTCTCTGCCTACTTGTGATCTCTCTCTGTCAAATAAACAAATAAAATCTTTAAAAAAAAGAAAAAAGAAAGAAAGAAAGAAAGAAAGAAAGAAAGAAAGAAAGAAAGAAAGAAAGGCTGGGAGTTATGGGGGACTTTATTGGTTTTCATCTATCTTAACGTGGTGCCCATCTTTGACTTGAAGGACTGTGTCAAAGCTTATTGCCCACCTTTGATTCTGGTACTCATACAACAGGACTTTTCATGACACAGTTCTCCACAATCAGCATGGTGTTTCATAATCACCATGTTCTAGAAAACTGCCCAAGGCCACTCCGAGCCTTCTCTGCCTCTTCCCTGGTTCTCATTTCAGAGGAGCATGCTTCTTGGGCTACCTTGCCTACGGCTTCTTGGTATGTTTAGGCAATTGCATGCATGGGTGGAAAACCTGAATATGGGAGAAGCCAGGCTTATTTTTCTCTCTCTCTGCTTCTTGGGGAATCTCCAGGTCCTCCATCAGCATTCCCCTCAGTAGTCCCACCTCTCCTGGGCAGTGTGTCCTCCATGGGAGGTGGCCCTGATTTCTGAAGATACCACCATCGGTCTCCAGTGTTAAGGGAAGTCTCCAGGTTTTGGGTTCTCCCATCACCTTTCTTTGATTCTTCCTCTTCCCAGCTGCCTATGTTGAATTCCTTTTCATTTAAAAGGCTTAGAATAGTCTCTGCACCTTGGATTACCTTGCTATGCCTACCTCTGAAAAAAGCACTCCCCTCTTATATACGGAAGATGATGGATCTAGGGGTGCCTGGGTGCCTCAGTCAGTTAAGTGTTTGGCTTTGGCTCAGGTCATGATCTCAGGGTCCTGGGATCCAGCCCTACGTCAGGCTTCTCTCTCAGTGGGGAGCCTGCTTGTCCCTCTCCCTTTGCTCCCTGCTCATGCTCTCTCTCTCTCTCAAATAAGTCAATAAAATCTTTTAAAAAAAAGGGGCGCCTGGGTGGCTCAGTGGGTTAAGCCGCTGCCTTCGGCTCGGGTCATGATCTCAGGTCCTGGGATCGAGTCCCGCATCGGGCTCTCTGCTCAGCGGGGAGCCTGCTTCCCTCTCTCTCTCTCTCTGCCTGCTTCTCCGTCTACTTGTGATCTCTCTCTGTCAAATAAATAAATAAAATCTTTAAAAAAAATCTTTTTAAAAAAGATTTATGGATCTAAGTATTAGGACTGGTAAGAATACTGTCATGTTTATTTTTTTGTTTGTTGTTGAATAAACCTTTATTTTGGGATAATTCTAAACTTCAAGTAAGTTTAGATTTACAGAGAATTCTTATATATCCCTTAACAATTTCCCCCTTTTGCATAACCGCAGTATGTTTATCAGGACTAAGAAACCATCTTGGGTATATTATGAACTAAACACCAGACTTTATTCAGATTTCACCAGTTTTCCCATACACATCCTTTTTTCTGTTCTAGGATCCAGTCTAGGTACCACATGACATGTAGTCACAAAGTCCCCTTAGTTTACTTTTGGCTGTGACAGTTTCTCTGTCTTTCCGAGTCCATCATGACCCTGATAGTTTTCAGAAGTAAGGGTCAGATATTTTATAGAACGCCCTGGAATTTAGGGTTGTCTGATGTTTCTTTCATGATTAGTCTTGCATTAGAGTTTTGGGGGCAGAATACCACAGAGGTGAGGTGCCCTTCCCAGTACATCATGTTTGAAAGTATGTGATATGCACACTAGGTTTAGTTGGTACCTGGCACGTTTTTCCCTTGTTTGGTTATTATTTCTCTCCTTTTCCATGCTTCATTTTTTTTTTTTAAGATTTTATTTATTTATTTGTTAGAGAGAGAGAAAGAGAGAGCATGAGCACAGGCAGACAGAGTGGTAGGCAGAGGCAGAGGGAGAAAGAAAGAAAGAAAGAAAGAAAGAAAGAAAGAAAGAAAGAAAGAAAGAAAGGCTGGGAGTTATGGGGGACTTTATTGGTTTTCATCTATCTTAACGTGGTGCCCATCTTTGACTTGAAGGACTGTGTCAAAGCTTATTGCCCACCTTTGATTCTGGTACTCATACAACAGGACTTTTCATGACACAGTTCTCCACAATCAGCATGGTGTTTCATAATCACCATGTTCTAGAAAACTGCCCAAGGCCACTCCGAGCCTTCTCTGCCTCTTCCCTGGTTCTCATTTCAGAGGAGCATGCTTCTTGGGCTACCTTGCCTACGGCTTCTTGGTATGTTTAGGCAATTGCATGCATGGGTGGAAAACCTGAATATGGGAGAAGCCAGGCTTATTTTTCTCTCTCTCTGCTTCTTGGGGAATCTCCAGGTCCTCCATCAGCATTCCCCTCAGTAGTCCCACCTCTCCTGGGCAGTGTGTCCTCCATGGGAGGTGGCCCTGATTTCTGAAGATACCACCATCGGTCTCCAGTGTTAAGGGAAGTCTCCAGGTTTTGGGTTCTCCCATCACCTTTCTTTGATTCTTCCTCTTCCCAGCTGCCTATGTTGAATTCCTTTTCATTTAAAAGGCTTAGAATAGTCTCTGCACCTTGGATTACCTTGCTATGCCTACCTCTGAAAAAAGCACTCCCCTCTTATATACGGAAGATGATGGATCTAGGGGTGCCTGGGTGCCTCAGTCAGTTAAGTGTTTGGCTTTGGCTCAGGTCATGATCTCAGGGTCCTGGGATCCAGCCCTACGTCAGGCTTCTCTCTCAGTGGGGAGCCTGCTTGTCCCTCTCCCTTTGCTCCCTGCTCATGCTCTCTCTCTCTCTCAAATAAGTCAATAAAATCTTTTAAAAAAAAGGGGCGCCTGGGTGGCTCAGTGGGTTAAGCCGCTGCCTTCGGCTCGGGTCATGATCTCAGGTCCTGGGATCGAGTCCCGCATCGGGCTCTCTGCTCAGCGGGGAGCCTGCTTCCCTCTCTCTCTCTCTCTGCCTGCTTCTCCGTCTACTTGTGATCTCTCTCTGTCAAATAAATAAATAAAATCTTTAAAAAAAATCTTTTTAAAAAAGATTTATGGATCTAAGTATTAGGACTGGTAAGAATACTGTCATGTTTATTTTTTTGTTTGTTGTTGAATAAACCTTTATTTTGGGATAATTCTAAACTTCAAGTAAGTTTAGATTTACAGAGAATTCTTATATATCCCTTAACAATTTCCCCCTTTTGCATAACCGCAGTATGTTTATCAGGACTAAGAAACCATCTTGGGTATATTATGAACTAAACACCAGACTTTATTCAGATTTCACCAGTTTTCCCATACACATCCTTTTTTCTGTTCTAGGATCCAGTCTAGGTACCACATGACATGTAGTCACAAAGTCCCCTTAGTTTACTTTTGGCTGTGACAGTTTCTCTGTCTTTCCGAGTCCATCATGACCCTGATAGTTTTCAGAAGTAAGGGTCAGATATTTTATAGAACGCCCTGGAATTTAGGGTTGTCTGATGTTTCTTTCATGATTAGTCTTGCATTAGAGTTTTGGGGGCAGAATACCACAGAGGTGAGGTGCCCTTCCCAGTACATCATGTTTGAAAGTATGTGATATGCACACTAGGTTTAGTTGGTACCTGGCACGTTTTTCCCTTGTTTGGTTATTATTTCTCTCCTTTTCCATGCTTCATTTTTTTTTTTTAAGATTTTATTTATTTATTTGTTAGAGAGAGAGAAAGAGAGAGCATGAGCACAGGCAGACAGAGTGGTAGGCAGAGGCAGAGGGAGAAGCAGGCTCCCTGCCGAGCAAGGAGCCCGATGTGGGACTCGATCCCAGGACGCTGGGATCATGACCTGAGCTGAAGGCAGCCGCTTAACCAACTGAGCCACCCAGGCGTCCCCATGCTTCATTTTTCAATGTGGGTAACTAAGTCTAAGATTCACTCACAGTGAGAATAATTCCGTTCCACTCCCTGGAGGAAAGTTATCTAGGTATCTGTATTATTTGGAAATGTTGGTAAGTGATATTGGTCCATTCTCTCCCAATTTTTTAATTCAGTTATTCATTTCAGTGTAGACTCATGCCTAGTTTTTTTATGCTCTGGTTGTAGTCTTAGAGTACTTGTTCCGGTGGTTCTAGCTTTAGCCACTGTGAGCCCTTTCACAGTGACTCCTGTGTCTTTTTGACCTGCCCTCATTCCTTTGTTTGGATAATTTCCTTATTTTTCAACACCAAAATAGGGTTCCTGTTCCTTGTATTTCTCCTGCCCCAACCCTTAGATCAGACATTTCTCCTAGGATAGCTCCAAATTTTCAACTTTTTCCTGGCTTTTTATGTCTTTCTTTATTACTTTTGTCAAAGGGTGAAATGACACATTTGCTCACTGAACAAGTATTTATTGAATGACAGTTGTATACCAGAGAGTAGCTTACTGTCTGGGTGCCTGTTTTTGGAACAGAACAAAATACAGCCTCGGCTTTCAAAAATGCAAGATAAATACACGTGCTGTATAGGTGTGTGCCTGCAAATCTCTAATTAAATATCTTGGCTTCTGTTGTACATTACTGTACAGCAAAAACTACTTTTACAAGGCAATAGGAATTAGATGACAAGCTTTCCATAGGACTAGGGCAATTAATTTCCTGGATGTTTAGAAAATATTTTTCATTCCAGAGGAGCGTATCCTTAAAACTAAAGATCCAGATTACCAAATTCAATTTGACAAACGAAGCCCCATGCAGTTCATGAGCAAAGAGAGAGGAGGCAGGTGCTTTTCTCAGCATCTGTGTGTATTCTGGAATTCACATGATAAAGACCGTGGTAGAGGAACTGTCAGGCCTGATTAATACTTTACACTCACGGTGCATGTGCCTTGATCTATATGCTTTATGCTTGCTGTGTGGGTCCCCCACAAGGCAGCCATCAGCATCAGCTTCCCAGCAGCTCCCCCACTGAGTGCTTCTCCTCTGTGTCATATGCTCAGTTGTCATCTTTGCTAAAGGATTTTTAGCTTGGAAAATAATTTGGTACAAGGATCAACTTGGGAAAGATGGGGAGCAATTTCCTTTGAATGCCTATGGTGGGGGCCAGTTCATAATACACAAGAAGTCCGTATAATAGTGCATGGAACAAAAGAACTACGTAGCTTCTTTAGGTAGTAGAGTCATTAATAGATTAAATATTTTCCACCCCAAAAACTTACAGGAAAGGTCAACAATAATGTAATTTCTACGTAAGTACAACTGATTTTATGCAGTGGCAACCATGTAACACAATCTTAGTGGTTGCTAGATAAAATAAGACATGTTGATCCAATATTGTAGAATTGTAGAGGATTCCTGACTATAAAAGGTAGAAATCTAATTCTACAATGTGAAGATAAGTAGATAGAGATATTCCAGAAATTCTAACGAATGTGCCTCAGTTACAACCAGAGTTTTTCTTGGAGAAGTAGGTTTAAGAGTGACTTCCACTTTCTATATTATAAATTTCTTCACTGTTTAAGGATTTTATTATGAACATGTAATGTTTGGGGGATTCACTGAAAATCTTGAGTTTCCCATGTAACATAATGTATTCTACATACAGACATCATCAAGAAGTTTTCATTCTAAATAATGAAATAATTACCATTTCTGATGCATTTCATATCACCTGCCATAGGAAAGAATGTTTTACCAAAGATATGAAGAATTCTTCCTGAGTATTGTGTTGGATGAACTTCCTGCCTTCCAACCATCTTTAAATATCATGTTGAGTGTCAAGAATTAACATCACTGGGAACTTTTTGTGAAGCTTGTGGGCATCTACCCAGGATATAGATGGTTATGATAAAAAACAAAAGCAGAACTGGTTTTTTTGGATATGGTTGGTTTTAACCAGGGCTGGAGAAACCAGTAATTTATCGGCCACCATGTTATTGTCTTAGGGCTGCTGAAATAAAATATTGCAAAAACAAAGAATCTTGTTCCCTCAGTTCTGGAGGCCAGAAGTCTGAAATCAAGGTGTTGGCTTGGTTGGTTCCTTTTGGAGACTCTGAAAGAGAATCTGTCCTCTCCTAGCTTCTGGTGTCTTCCCACAATCCTTGATGTTCCTTGGCTTATAGATAATGTCATTCCAGCCTCTGCCTCCATGTTCCTGCGGTGGTCTTTATGTACTTCTATATTCACGTGGTCATTTCCAATTAGGCACCCACCCTACTCTCGTATAACCTCATCTTAACTAATAACATCTGCAATGACCCTATTTTGACTAAGTTCACATTCTGAGGTCCTAGAGGTTAGGACTTCAACCTATCTT
Source organism: Enhydra lutris kenyoni (assembly GCF_002288905.1). Classification (NCBI taxonomy): domain Eukaryota; kingdom Metazoa; phylum Chordata; class Mammalia; order Carnivora; family Mustelidae; genus Enhydra; species Enhydra lutris. Next base: position 10,525,495 of record NW_019154129.1, on the reverse strand, counting down.
TCTGCTGTTAACAGACACTTAAAAGGTACAGATGCTTGGATCCCCTCTGCTCAATCCAATTATTTTGAGAAGGAACCTAGGCATGAATATTAAAAGATATAAGGATTGTGATGCACAACAAGATCTACCAGCTCTCTGCTGCAGACTAAGGGCCATTTGGATGGTATACTGAAAACAGTTTTATCTTTGATCAATGCAAACCTGTTAAATGAAATGTGGTTTAAATGTACAAAATAGACATTTTGTTAGTGGCTATTTTTCCCTCTACAAATGGCATTTTCTACCCTGTTAAAGATTAACTGCTTTTTTATTCGGAGAGTTCCCCATTGGATATAAACTAGAATTCCATTCACCAATGCTAATAATTCAGAAAAGTCGCATTTGAATATGGCCACGGGGACAGTTACCGTTACCTCAAAATAAAGAACTTCTTCTACATGAAATGACCATATGCTTTCCATCACCCTTTTCTGGTCCAGGAGAGTATCAATGCAAATGCTTATATTTTCCCTCTTTTGAAAGCCTCTATTTATAGCTTTCGTCTGTTGGCATGCACGTGAGAAATCAGCACTGGCATTAACAGATGGGTTAGGCTCAGTCACATTTCCCTTCTCACAGGCACTGCCTGCTTGGCATGTGGAATTGTATTCCCTTGCTTGCTAATCTTACATGTGATGCCAGACATCCCTTATCCCCACTTAATTTCCTTTAGTTCCAGGAACTGTTTGTGAGCCAATTGTACAAATTCCTGGACATTATAGCTTGACTTGCTGAGTTCTGGTTTTGAATCTTAAGGGTAAGGACAAGGACACTGCCTAGCTTCACTGTTAGGAAAGGTGGGCTGCTCTTGCTATGGAAGGCTGCCCAGCAGATCAGGATAGAGCCTCATTTTCTTTTATATATATACTTTTTAAAATTTTATTGTAATTTTTCAGTTAGAACCTCGTTTTCAAAGTAGAAAGCCTGTTGTGGGAATTGTCAGGCATTTTTGCAGAAACAAATGTTGCATCATTTTATATACACTTAACTTTTTCTGCTCTTTGGGCACTTGGTTAGTTAACAATAAAAAGCATAGCTATGCCCAATTTCCCTTTCTTTTAAAAAAAGTTTACTAGTTAATTATTAACTAGTTCATTACTTAACTATATGTTATAATCTGTAGAGCCCCCTCCCCCCAAATAATAATGATTCAGATGCAATAGAAATGGTTAGGGTTTTTGTTTGTTTGTTTGTTTGTTTTTGTTTTTGTTTTTGCCAGTCATCTCATAGGCCGAGGTGGGCCTGCTTGATGAAGGAGTGGCTTCCTTCCCTCCAGTGATTCAGGGTTCCAGTGATTCTACCCATTTCACGGCTCAGCCTTTCCCTAGGGTGCCATCATCATTACCTTCACCATCATTATCACTCACCATCATTATCACCTTTACCATCACCACCATTGTCGTTATCTTCATTATCATCACCGCCACCACCACCATCATCATCACTAGATGCTGATCCAGCAGGTGGAAGGGTTTAAAAAGCATGAAAAACACGTGTGCTAGCCTTGGCCTAGAATTGGTGTATATTTTTTAACTCCTATTGTATTGTCGAGAACCTGTTACGTGGAAAACCTCTTTGCTAGGGATGTAGGAAAAAGGTGAAGATGGGAAGTTTGGGGAAGAGTAAAGAGAATTTAGTACACCTGGGTTTTTAAACATATTCTGCATGACCTACCGTTTGATTACTTTTTTTCTCTCTCTCTCCAACATTCGAAATAAGGCATCTCAAGTTCCCTTTCCTTTAATAATCAAGCTATGAGACACAAATAAAAGAGTATTTATTGAAACTTCCTATTACTCCGGAACAATTTATTCTAAGCGTTACTTCAATAAGTTTTCTTATTCCATTGCAAAAGGCAGGACTTTTTCAAGAAGAGTAGCCACTGTAGTGAAGGCTATTATAGCTTGGGGCATTATTCTGATTAATTCTGGGATGACTGAACACTAGCAATGGAAAACTACTACCCATAGGCCACACTTGGCCTGTGTTTTTTATGTAAATAAAGCTTTACTGGAACACAGGCATACTCACCCATTTATATATTGTCTGTGGCTGTCTTCATTCTTCAACAACAGAGTTGGATTTTAGCAGCAGAGACCATATGACCTGATTTTGGTGATATTTACATCTCTTTGACAGGAAAAATTTGTTGATTACTAATCTATACCACTGATCTTCAAACAGCTTTCTCAAGAATCTAGAGGGCTTTGGGGCACCTGGATGGTTCAGTTGGTTAAGCGTCCAGTTCTCGGTTTCAGCTCAGGTCATGATCTCAGTGTCCTGAGATGGAGCCCCACATCAGGCCCTGTGCTCAGCTTGGAGTCTGCTTGAGATTCTTTCCATCTCCCTCTACCCCTTCCCCCCCCAACCTCCAAAATAAATAAAATGTTAAAAAAACAAAACAAAAAAAAAACAGAGGGCTTTGGGCCTACTATGAAGGATTTGGGAGATGTAACCGGTGAGATGTTGAGTCCTCACAACTCTTCTAAAAGGGCAGTTCTAGCTTTACGTCATCTCTCTGTAGGGTTCTACGTAAACTTCCATTAGGAAAATTCAAGTTTGAATTGATTGCACAAAACCATTGGTGGGGGCCTGGGTGACTCAGGTAAGCATCTGTCTTCGGCTCAGTTCATAATCCCAGGGTCCTGGGATGGAGCCCCACATCAGTCTCCTTGCTCCACGAGGATCCTACTTCTCCCCTTCCCTTTGCCTGCCACTCCCCCTGCTTGTGCTCACTCTCTCTCTCTCTCTCTCTCTCTGTCAGATAAATAAATAAAATCTTAAACAAAACAAAACAAAACAAAATGTTGATGTCCGTAATGGGAAGGAAGTGGATCCTGATTTTCCTCCATGGACAAAGCCTCAAAAAGTCGCCTTTATCCAGATTTCCTAGGCCTATTGAAGGCAAGAACCTCCAGCTAGGAGTCATAACATTCTTACACTGATTCATTCAAAAACACTCGTTGGATGCTTTGCATGTGTTCCAGATGCAGAGGGTAAGACAGTGCACATCGCAGACAACATTTTGACTCTCAGGGATTCTACAGTCTGATGGAGGGGGGACAGACAATAGACATAGCATGGTTGTTTTATATAAACTCAGCTGGAAGAAATAAGGCAAGGCAGGGTATAGTGAGTGATAGAGTCCCCTGTTATTTAGGAAGGTCAGGGAATGTCTCCCTGAGGAGGTGACCTGAATTTGGATAAGGACTGAAAGTAACAGGGTTATCTGGAGAGTGTCAGGGCAGCTCTAACAGTAAAAATGAAGCTTTTCAGATATTAAGGTGGCTCTCCACGCATCCTTCCAATGATCTCTCCAGATCTGTTCACTCTTTGCATCCTGTCCCATACTTTGGTGCACGCCTGTGTCTTGCATGTGCATTAGGCATGCTCACCTTGCTTTTCCTGTCCAGCAGGCAAATACCTCCTCATTGTCATGCAAGACTCAGCGCAAATGCAGCAAACCTTGTGTTGCTTTTCATTGCCCTGGGTGGGATTTCCATCCCCTTCTTTTCTTCCACTGTAGCCTAAATGTCTTTATTCCCAGTGTTATATTTTTGTTTCTCCAGACTAAGGAGATGGGTGGTTTGGGTCTGGCTCCCATGTTACCTGTAGGCATCCTGCATAGCGATCTTTCTATCATGATACAGAGTGATGACTGAATGTGATTATGTGTGTCGGTTAGAAAGATAAAATGATAGCAACAAAGCCATTGATTATAATTGATACTATTTCCTGAGCATTTACCGTGAACACTGTTCCAAATACTTAACATGTGTAAATACATTCAGTAACCGTAGAAATTAGAGGCTATTATTTTTGGAAGAAGACACTGAAACATAGTAAGTTCGGAGTAATGTGTCTGGAGTCTCATGTTCATAAGGTTAAGAAACAAAATTCAACTGACTAAATAGAAAGATCTAATTTCATTCAACAATTCATGAATCAGGCAGCATCCCATCTACCAATTAGACTGGAGCCCTGAAGGGCAGTGTGAAATGGAAGACTTTTTTTTTTTTAAAGATTTTATTTATTTATTTGACAGACAGAGATCACAAGTAGGCAGAGAGGCAGGCAGAGAGAGAGGAGGAAGTAGGCTCCCTGCTGAGCAGAGAGCCGGATGCGGGGCTCCATCCCAGAACCCTGGAATCATGATCTGAGCCAAAGGCAGAGGCTTAACCCACTGAGCCACCCAGGTGCCCCTCAAAATGGAAGACTTTTATAGGCACAAGGAGGCAGGACAAGGAAGTTACTACGGCAAAGAGTGGGTTGTTTCAGGCAAGGTTCCTTTCTTTTATGTGATGGAAGCGATCTACAGGCAGATGACCTCACTGTGCTGACCAGCTTAAGTCCAGACTGACTGGTTAAGTGTACATCCCTGAGAAAGGCATTTAGGGTAGGTATGCTGGTTTGCTGGTGTGGGCTTAGCACAGATTGGTGACTCCATTTTGGGCTTCTTTTTTCTTTCTTTCTTTCTTTCTTTTTTTAATACTAATTGCAATACACCAGCACAATTAGTGCTTGTTATGTTACCACTAGATGCTTAATGTGGATTGTTTTATTTAATCCTCACACAGCTGTCAGAAGCAAGTACTGTTAGGATGCTCCGTTCACAGAGGAGGTCCTCAGGATGCAGAAAGGTTAAATAACTTACCCAAGAACTTATGGCCAGTAGATGGCCGATTTGGATTTCCAATCCGTGTGTGCTTGGTTCCAGAAGGCTTATCTTCACCCTCACACTTGAACCTGGGGTGTTGGCACCAGAACAGGAAAAGTTGGCCCTCACCAACATATTCTAAAGCTGACCGCTCAAGGTAAACATTTAGCAGAATCCACCAACGCAGCGTCCTTGGAGCCGTTTTGTGTGCCAGGTGTGGCTGCGTCGTGTTTTTCTTGATGAGGAATTCACCGCCTGGAACACTGTGTTTCCTCCTGCTGTTGTCCTCCCATTAGATGAGGAATGAGCACAGCCATCCACAAGAGCAGAGTTATAGGGTGAGAACAAAACACAGAGAGTGCGGGAGGGTTATTTATAGTCCGAGTCCCAGGCTGAAAAGACTGTATGTGAAGAGCTTCATCATTTCCCAGGGAATCGAGGAGTACAGTGGACAGGGCAATAAAGAGTGTCCCAAGGGTCAGGGTTGCATTCCAATTAAAATGACTTCCAGGCACTTAACATGCATGGCACTTAGCTAGAGATCGAGAGCATGTTCTGGTAGGGAAGGAGAAACAACGTCTGATGTCTCACGCCTCTGTTCCCTTAAGCAGAGAGGCAGCCTGTCTAACACTGTTGTTACAACACTCTAATAATTTCAGGTTCCGTGATAATGAGTTGGTGGCCTCGTCATTCTGGCTGGCCTATCTTAATACAAGGGAATATATTCAGTCCAGTCGGACTCCTTAAATAGGTCTCCATGCCAAGCTTCCTATGAAAGGCGGGGAGGGATTGGCAATGTGCCCACTTTCTGCAGACTAGTCTGTGAAACTACATCAATTACAATTCAACCCATTCTACCACTATCTCTTTTCTCATTAAATTTATACCTTTCTGCTTAGTTAAAACTATTTAGGTTGCACTGGCTAGAACTCTTAACTAAGCTTGGCTCAAACAAAAACAAAGAAAATGCAAAGGGTTTATTCATGCTTATGAAAGCAGTGTTTAAGGGTAGGACTGGCTTTTTGGCAAGCCTACACATTGGGCACCATTGCAAAGCTCTGTTTCTTCACTTCTCCCAACTGCTTCCATCTTTGTTTGTTTTATTCTCCAGGTTATCTGTCCATGGTCACCGGAAAATCTGCACGGACACTCAGTGTATTAGTTTCCTGGGGCCTACTGTAACAAGTTAACACAGACTGGTGGCTTCCAAGACAAATTTATTCTCCCACAATTTGAGAAGCCAGAAATCTGAAAGTGTTTGCGGGATTGGTTCTTTCTGAAAAAGAATTCCTGCTATCCATCTCTCCTACCTTTTGCTGGCGTCCTGGGCTTTTCTTGGGTTGTAGCCACATTCCCCTGTTGTCACACATGGCCTTCTCCTGTATGTCTGTGCCTCCAGTCTTCCTCTCCTGTCTCTTATCAGGAGACTAGTCATTAGATTTAGGGTCTCCTCTTAGTCCAGGATGGTCTTATCTCAAGAACCTTAATAATTATATCTGCAATGACCTTTTTCCAAAGAAGGTCACATTCACAAGTACCAAGGGTTATGACTTGGACATATCTTTTTGGGGGGACTGTTCAACCCACTACACATGCCTATGTATCAACCTCAGTGCAAACCTGGCAAACCTCAGAAGACCTGGGCTGCTAATGCCCATCAGCTCTGATTACCCGGCTTAAGGAATAAATCCACTTCCGTGCTAATCACTGAAGGTAGACGGACTCCTTGCTCTTGCTGGCCAGTCTGAGGACATGTGGTGACCTCAGGGAAAGCTCATACCCGTTTGAAGAATACACAGATCAGATAAAACCTCTTGAGTGATGCTTAACAAAGAAGATGGACACTCATTTAATGTGAATAGATTGATTTAAAAAAAATAAGTGCAGGGCTGAGAGAAAATGAACTTGGAAGAAGTTGTCACATAAATGTGCTACATGGTGTTGCAAAGTTCATGCTGGCCATGGGGGCTTGCCTCGTTTTTGGACTATTAAAAGATCCAAGACCAGTATATTGGTTTGAGCCAGTGTCTATAGAAAGGGAACAGTTATGAAACATTTTAATCTTTTACTGAGTCATTGGCGTATTCTACGTATCCCTTAAGGGATTTTTTTTAGACAGAGAGTGAGGGAGTGAATGGGGTGGGGGATAGTGACAGAGGAAGAAAGGAAATCTCAGGCAGGCTCCATAGGTAGTGCTGAACCTGATGTGGGGCTCGATCTTACTACCCTACGATCATGACCTGAGCCAAAATCAAGAGTCGGATGCTTAACTGACTTAGCTATCCTGGCTTCCCCTTTAAGGAATTTTTTGAATGAAGAGATGAAAACGTAAATGAACATATGAATATAAAATAACAATAAAGGATGAATGAATAAATGAAAAAGTGAATGAGCCCCTGTCTCTCCTTCTGAGTTTCCCTCTTCAAAAGATCTTGCTTGGATTTTTGCCCTTTTTTAAAAAATGAAAGTCCTGATACTCAGTGCCACTGATGTGCTTAAAGCTTACAGCACAGTTATGGGCACAGAGCAAACATGGAAGTCAGTTTCTGTTGTTTTGGTCCATGGTGTTATTCTGTCAAGCGGCAACACAGTGGACTCTCAGAAAATCCTAATTAATAATGGGGCACCTGGGTGGCTCAGTGGGTTAAAGCCTCTGCCTTCGGCTCAGGTCATGATCCCAGGTCGGGCTCTCTGCTCAGTGGGGAGCCTGCTTCCCTTCCTCTCTCTCTCTGCCTACTTGTGATCTGTCAAATAAATAAATAAAAATCTTTAAAAAAAAAAAAGAAAATCCTAATTAATGAATTTAATTCTCCTATAGGCCTCTTTCTTTAGACTCTGAAAAGAAAACGCAAACATTTTTAAAGAAATTAAAGGAGTAGCTATTTAAATGGAAATAGCTAGTTCAGTGTTGCATCTTCTGCAGAGCTCCTTTAACCAAATGTATTTTTTTATGACTTTTGTCAGTCTCCTACTTACATGATTTATTAAGCACCTACTGTGTCCCAGGTGGTATTATGAGAACTGAGCATGTTGGGGATCTAGCAAAGACTTCCTCACATCCCTACCTCCACACAGCAGCTTACATTCTAGTACAAAGAGATCAAAAGATACATCCAAACAAATTAAGTTAATAAATATGAGATCATGGGGCGGAAGAGGGAGGGGATCCTTTGTATGGGAGGCAGAGCTGACCTGAATTTTGAAAGCTGGTGTCTGCTCGGCTGCTATGCTGAAGGTGGGGAGCAGACCACAGAAGGAGGGACAATGAATCCTAAATTACAAGGAAGGTGTCTGGTTGTTAGTTTCATGCCGTGACTGATAATGATTCGAGGCTGCATAGTTGCTATGTGGAAATTCTATTCTGTGATCCATCTCACAATTATACACCATGGAAAAGGAATATATGGGGGAAAATGGCAAAAAGAAGTATGTAAAGGAATGCAACTTGCATGTGATGTAGGAGATAAGTAGTGAATGTGGGTGATATGATTACTCTTTTTCCTCCAAAGCAAGCCAGGGAAAGACACTTGGGGTCAGTGAAATGTCTCATTCCTTCCTTTACAAAGCTACTTTTGTAGTCTGTCTTCTGAATTCTTAAAGGAAAGAAAAAAGCCTGTCCCTTGCCTACTTGAAATTCTTGGCTATTTTTCTGGTTTTGGTGAGATCAGGATTTTTCCAGGGCTGTTTCCTTTATTACATCTGTCAGGAGGCTCAGAAATGAGTGATGATGGTGAATAAACTTTGAACCTTCTGGAGCTCTTACAGCACATTCTACAGAACTGAACACCTTACCTTCTAGCGACTTGTGTTTCGGTCACGGTGGTGGTCTGTGCGGGTGTTAGGACAGCTTTACTTTGAATAATTTTTTGCAAGACCATCTTTTATTTCAAAAGTAGCCACATGGCCACTGTGTTTTAAATAAAAGTAAACAGAAACGTGTTTTTTGTTTTTTGTTTTGTTTTGTTTTTGTTTTGTTTTGTTGTTGAGGTTGTTTTTTGGGAAAGTTTTGTAGCAGGTTGCTTGTGGTTACTGAAAATTACTAGGGGCGACTGTAAAACCATGACAGGAGAAGTAAAGGAGATTCCCTCCCACTATTCAAATGTCAAGCCCATGAGGGTGATTTTTAAATAAGTTATTTTATCTTATTTAGTTGATACCTAATGAGCATGCACCATGGTGGCCATCGTGAAAGACCCTGGGGACCAACCCTGGTCTTTGAAGAAGGTACCTCCTGTGGGTATTGGGGCAGGGCCACATTCCGGAAACAACCTCACATTCCGTTATTTCACTGTGGTTGGGTTAAGCGCTAAATGTGAGAAGTATAGGTAGCCAAGTCAGTTTAAATTCGGAAGACTCCAGAACACCAGTCTGAGTAATAGTGGATGCTTGCCAACAAAAGTAACAATTTGAATGAGTGAAAGAATACATGGATGGTGCGTAGATATGTCTAGTAAGAATCTTCCTGTAGCCAAGTTACCAGTCATAAAATGAGATATGAAATGGTGGCTTCTTTCCTTTCTCCGGTATTTCTGCTGCAACCACAGTATTTCCCCCATTATCTGCGGATTCAGTTACCTGTAGTCCAATGGAGCAAGACGTAATCGATCCTCTTTCTGAGGTGCTATCAGAGGGTTACCAGTGACTTAACACTAGGTCACAACACCTTTGTCATTCCCCTGGATTCATCTCATCATGTAGGCATTTTATCCTCTCGCATCATCACAAGAAGAAGAGTGAGTCCGGTATATTAGAGTTTTGAAGAGAAACATTATCCATAGGACTTTTGTTACATTATGTTGTTACAATTGTTCCATTTTATGATTTGTTTTTGTTGCTAATCTCTGACTGTGCCTAATTCAAAAATTAAACTCTACCTTAGGTATGTGCGTACAGGAAAAAAGTATATTTAGGACTGAGTACTATCTGTCGTCTCGGGCATTCAGTGGGAGTTTTGGAATGGATCCCCCATGGAAAAGGAGATACTACTATAAATTGCTTTGTTAGAACTTTAAGACGATGTTCTAACATTCTATGTTGTGTTTTTCCTACTTACTCTCATGCTCCCTAATTCTCTCCAACTATGGTGGAAGCCAGTCTCATCAGTTTTCGGAATTGTGTGCCTTTCAAAAAAAAAAAAAAAAATGCAGAGCAATCTGCCTTATCAGTATCTCTTCCAATTAATGTAATCTTGTTTCTGTTATTTCCACCATATTTTTCAATCCAGCGAGCCTCATTACATTTGCAAGTGCATTAAATTAGAGCCTCTATAGAAGGAGAATGATGATTATCAGCTAATTTAATTATGTTTCTACATTTGCAGCATTTAATGATGTCTGCCATTGTTGTTGGGGAGTCTTACATTGGCTCTAGGTAGAAATTAGCACTGATCCCATGTAAAGTTTACGTTATCAGATAAAACTTGACAGCTCATTGAGGTGCATGTTCAGTAATTTTTGAATCTAATCAAAATTGATTTATGTGCAATCAAATTACAGAAATAAAGAAACAGCTTCATATAATTTAGTTGCTGATTATAGTGTTGCCTGCCTCTGAAGTCACACCGATGCGCGTCTTATCGTTCTGTACCAACATTTCATCAAGGTCTAAAACTCTTTTTTTTTCCTTGTTTGTTTTTTTTTTTTTTTTTTTTTTTTAGTTTTAAAATTGCATAGTGTTTCAGTACTCCTGATCTTCTGATATAGATCAGATGAAACATTTATGCCCCTTGTGTCCTGTTCCGCAAATATCATCTGGGTGTCCTTTTGTGTTGGGCACTGAAGGACTGGGCTTGCCACTGTAGAGGTCTGGCTCACTCCTCAGAGTAAGAGGGAAGATCCATGAGAACAGAGAAGTGCTTATCTAGGAGCTGGGTACTGAGGGTGGAGGGAGCTGATTCTTCATGTTCCTCCCTCCTTATAGACTCCCAACCTAGAGAAAAATAAGTACACAATCCCAGTGGCAATTGAAATACAGAATTCAGTTAGTTTACTCATGAAGCTTCATTGGAAAGTGGTATTTTTTATATTTGTTTGGGAGACAGTTATTTAACAGTTACTGTGTGTCAGGTGTAATTTGAAGGAGTTTACACTAACAAAGGACCCACGTAATCATCATAATAACCCTGAAAACAAACTGTTCTTATCACCCCTACCCCCCCATATTAAAGATGAAGAAATTGAGGCACAGAGGCACCAACTGAGGCCATCAGTCTGGAATGTAAAAGAACCAGGAATATATTCTACGTGATCTGGCTCCAGAGTCTTGTGCTCCTTTTTCTTTTCTTTCTTTTTTTTTTTTTTTTTTTTTTTTAGATTTTATTTATTTATTTGACAGGCAGAGATCACACATAGATAGAAAGGCAGGTAGAGAGAGAGGGAAGCAGGCTCCCTGCCAAGCACACAGCCCGATGCAGGGCTCCATCCCAGGACTCTGAGATCATGACCTGAGCTGAAGGCAGAGGCTTAACCCACTGAGCCACTCAGGTGCCCCAAGTCTTGTGCTTTTGTCCCTTTGCTTTTCCCAAGATGAAACTGGCTCTCTGTCACCCAACCCCCTCTATCTCTACAGTCACATCTAGACTGTGGAACCAGTTGTGCAGTGTAGGGGGCATTGCTCCACCTCTTACCACAGAGGAATGAGATTCAGCATAAAGCTGGCCTCTAGAAGGTGGGGCCCTGGGTCCTGCCCTAGGTGTGCTTACCTGTCCTAAGTGAGCTTAGGAAGCAGAGGTGAAAAGAAGAAAATGTGTTGTTTAGAGGTATCAGACAGAGAGAAGAGAGGGAGATAGAGGAGCTCACCTATCAGAAGAGACCTTCTACCCCCAGTGAGGTAGATTGGGTGAGGAAGAAGATTGGACACTTGCTTCCCAAAACACTCCTAGCACAGTAGAGGGTTGGAGTAAGTCTGTGGGTCATGAGGGCATTCATGGAGGAATGAGAGGTGAGAATTGTTAACCCCTAGATGGACTCTTAAGAATCCATGACATGTGATTAATGAAGTAAATTTTTGTACAAAGAAGTAGCACCTTCTAAAACAGAGGCATGGTAGTGGGAAGGGTCAACTGTTCCATGAAGCTGGAGGAAGGATGGGAATTTGGTGGAAGATGAAGCTATAGCAAACTATGAACAGACAGGCATGTCCCACAGGGCAGGGATAATGTTTGAATAAAGTTGAATATGTCTCAGTGTAAAAGGAGAATATTCACAGGAATCATTTAGACATTCCATAATACTGAGTCGCTTAAAACAATCACTCCCTAAAGTAGTGATTATCTTCAACCTTTTTCTGTTCAAGGCCCACACTGAACATCAGTAAACCCGACAACAGCAATAAAAACATAATTATTGCTGCAATGTGTCCTGTCTCCGAGTGTTCATAATGGCATCTGTGGGTCACACCGTTTAAACATAAATATGTAGGACCCTGATCAGGCTCCATTCTTTGTTCATGAGGCAACGTTCCCCCATCTTCTGGTTCTGATGGTAGTAGACTGGGTGTCATTCTGGGCTGTCGGTTGAATGTTAACAGTCTGCTTCTTACAGCTTAGGTATCTTGCTCAGCTCCCTCTTCTCTCTGGAGAACACTTTTAAGTCTGTATACTCAGTGGTAATGGAAGTATATTTTGTATCTTGTTCAAAATTTGGCAACATTCCCATGAAGAGTTCATTGATTGTAGACTGCCGTAGACTACCAGCGTCCTGCTAAGACTGGAGTATGTTCTGATAGGTGTTAATTTTATTTTTTGTGGTATATGGATAAGCATTTGGTTGTAATTTCAGGTATGTATTTTTTTTTCAACATCTTATGCTATTTCTCAAATATAGAAAAGACGAAAGAGTCATGAACACTCATATATCCACCAACAAGGTACTAGAATTAACATTTTAGCATATTTGTTTTATCACAGTCTATCCATCTATCCATCACCAGTCCATCTTATTTTGTTTTTTATGCATTTCAAAGTGAGTTGTTGACACTAATACCCTCCAATCTTGAACACTTTAGGAAGCAGATCTTTGAGAAGAGTTCACTATGTCCATTTTTTTTTTTTGAGCTGAAATTGATTTCTATTGAAATACACACATCTTAAGTGCACCATTTGATGAGAGCTGACAGCTGGGTGTACTTGTGTGACATGAATTTCTATGAAGATACAGAACCATCATTTTCAAGAAGTTTAGATACGTATGGTTTGTGTATTAAAAAGTAATTTGCATACTAAACCTATGATTACATGGATAGTTTAAATTAAAAAGTGAATGTGTGTATATGTATGCATGCCTAGATATGCATGTCTGTATATAATTGGTAGTGGATAAATAGTACAGGTGGCATGCAGAAGTGGCAAAAATTGTTAAGTGTGTGATAGTGTGCCCGTATTTGGCAATTACAGACCTAGGGAACAGGTAATCTGATCCTATTAGCAACGTCTTCAGAAAGAACATGAGCATATAAAACGTGCAAGGCTACACTGATGTAATGTCCAAGAAGAATGGGAAGAAACACAGTGTTCCTTGTCTAATTGAGGATGTTTAACGACTTTTTGCTCTGAGAGTACCAACGGTTACAATTTTTCAAAGTCAGCCTTGATTTACATTCTATTTTTTAAGTACCCATACTGTCACCAATACTTAAGTTGGGATCAGCTGTCTTGGTTTCAAAAAGTAGGTTACGCTTTCATCTGTTGACCCCGAAACAGGTAGATGAAAATCAACATTAATTGGCAGGATGAATGAGGGTGGGGAAGGTGGGTGTCTGGCTGCAGTCTTCTTAGAGTATTGAGAGAGATGCTCACAGCCCCTTAACTGGGGATGACAACTCGATTTTAATTAACAGCAGGTGAGTCCCGTGGTCAGCTATTTGACATTTAGGTGGGTCACACAATAGCCTTTCCCTTTGAACCACATTTATTTCTAGCTTAATTAGTCCTTCTGAGATAGCCTTGCTATTAGCAACAGCCTCTCCATTTAAGACCCTTTTAACCAGACCTTTTATTTATTTTTTTTATTTTTTATTCTTCTCATTTTAGTACTGGCTTAATGTTATAAAGGGCCTGGGCTAACTCATTTTAATGACCTCTGCTACATAAATGCTAATTTTACATTTGGCCTTATTTCAGTAGATTTTTTTTTTTTTTTTTAAAGACCATTGCTTTCAGAAGGACAAAAATGGAAAGATTAAACCCCTTAGTGTCATCTGCCTGAAAAAATCCTGTGGTTTCTTCTGACAGGAAGAGTGTTTTCAAATCCCTCCTTGGTCTAAGCTTCTGTGCTTGACATCTCATTATTTAACTCAGCTGTTTCAGCTTCACCTTCACCCAGTTAATTAAGTAACTCATTGAATGTATTATTCAGTTTTGATTCCCTGTCCCTGACAAAGAGAGATGGGGGGATGTTTCTTCATCCTTGCCCTCCTGCTACTCTCTCTTGCCTCTTCTTTCTCTTCTACCCACACCCAAAAGAAGGAAAAGAGAGATGAGCAGGGGGAAAAAAAATGTGTCAGGAGAAGAGGAGAGAGGATGTTACTTGCTTAGTTAATTCATCAGTTCCTGGAGTGAATTTTTTTCTTATTAATGGGACTGTACTCAAAAGAAGAAGAGGTTGGGGCGCCTGGGTGGCTCAGTGGGTTAAGCCTCTGCCTTCAGCTCAGGTCATGATCTCAGGGTCTTGGGATGGAGCCCGCATCGGGCTCTCTGTTCAGCAGGGAGCCTGCTTCCTTGAACTCTCTCTCTGCCTGCCTCTCTGCTTACTTGTGATCTCTGTCTGTCAAATAAATAAATAAAATCTTAAAAAAAAAGAGAGAGAGAGATGAGGTTGATGATGGTGATGGTCTGATAATCTAGCCTGATGATGATCATAATGTTGCTCTATGGAAGGTCCTGCTCGAGACATCTTTCTTACAGGATCTTTTCTAATACTCAGAACAGCCCTGTGAGGGAAACACTTGTAATATAGCCACTTCACAGATCGGAAAGCAAAAATTCTATCGCGTTAACTAGTTTCTTCAGATATCACAGCTAGTAGGGATCAGAAATTTAACATGAAGCCAGAACTTGCTGATTCTTAACACTCCTGATAGTAGGAGTATCTCTGGTGGGTGCCTGTGTATTTGTAGTGAAGTTTATATTCCTGACATTGGTGGGTAGGGGTTTATGACAATACATCACGGAGAGGACATCCTAATGGCAGGTTATCTGTATATATCTCTTGACCTGTTAATGATCAAGTTGACTTTTCTCTAGAGCAATGGTCCTCAACTAGGGGTAGTTCTTTCTCCCAAGGACATGTGGCCAAACAGCTATGATATGTGATCCTCTACATGGGTACATTGACTTCAATGAAAACATTTAAATGTACCCTATTGGACATGTGTGGATTTGGTGGGGAGAAAGGGGCTGTACTTGCATTTTACTGGTTGATTGCTGAGCTGGCTGGAAATAAATAAGAAAAGACATTTAATGTGGATAAAATTAAAAGGGGGGCAGGGGATACTGGGAGGGGGTACCAGCACAAGGAAAGAGAAAAAAATCCTAACATGCAAAGGCAGATAGAAATTTAGAAGGTCAAAGCCAGAGTAATTGAAATAGACTTTGGAAATTGTGGATCTGAGAAAGAATTAGAGGTTAAGGGGTAGGTAAATAGAAAGATAAGGAAAACTAAAGAGACAAATAGAATAAAACCAAAAAAGGTATGTGCATTGAATAGGAGGAGGGAAGAGCAGGGGAAGAGAGGGGGAGAGGTGGGAGGTAGTAAGAGAAGAAAATGCATCTTTAATACATATTTAAGAAAAAGGAAGGCAGAACCTTGTAACAAGGCAAAGTAGACTTAATATTTTTCATTATTATGGAACATTTTTTTTGGAGGGGAATAACCCCAAATAGAGGACAAGTGGTGTAGG
This sequence comes from Enhydra lutris kenyoni, assembly GCF_002288905.1. Taxonomy (NCBI): domain Eukaryota; kingdom Metazoa; phylum Chordata; class Mammalia; order Carnivora; family Mustelidae; genus Enhydra; species Enhydra lutris. Next base: position 10,509,903 of record NW_019154129.1, on the reverse strand, counting down.
GAGGTGGGTAAAAAGCTCACTCAGACATCTCATTCTTTAAGTTACTCCACGTGTCTGCCAGGTACTGATCTGGGTAGGGATCTAGCACAGAATAAAAAGCAAGCGAAAGACCTTGCCTTCATGGAGCTGAGCCTAGTAGATGCAGAGACAGAAAAATAAACAAGATCAATGTTGTAAGTGCAAAAAATAATAAGCACAATAAAGAAAAGAAAAGAGGGAGATGATAGAGCATTACCACATGTCAGGGGCACAGCCCAGTGATGAGCTGTGGTTGGAACCCACACCAGAATAGGGGGAAGGAGCTTTGCAGGGGAAGGCAAGCAAACACCTAGAGGCGGGCATAGCCACTGTGTCTGAGATGCTGTAAGAAAGTCAGTGCGCCTGAAGTGGAGTGGGCAATGGCAGATAGGGATGGTCACTAGGGAATGGGTGCAACAGGGCTATGTGGGAAGTTGGATTTCATTTCGGTGGGCTGGGGGGCCAGTAGGGTTTCCAAGAGAGAAATTTCACAGTTTGACGAATAAGGATATACCTGCATTTGATAACTGTATCTGCTACTTATTAATTCTATGTCCAGAACAAAAATGACTTTGCCTTTCTGAACCTTAGATTCTTCCTCCCTGAAGTACAGATAATGATAAAACTTACTGCATAGGATTATTGTAGAAGCGATGCATGTAACCCATTACAGGATGTGCTTGCCCATCCTGTAATGGGTTCAATGGGTCAGTGTTCATTACCTGCTAGCTAAAAATCCAAACAATACCAACCACAGATTTGGGAAACCTTAGACTAGCTATTATAAAGGTATCCAGAAAAAGAAAATCTGCCCTTATACACTGTTGGTGGGAGTATAAACTGGTACACCCTCTGGAAATCAGGATGGGAGTTCCTCAAAAACATTAAAAGTAGAACTACCATACAATCCAGCGATTCTGGATATACAGCTGAAGGAAAAATTATGATCTTGAAGAGATGCATCTGCTTCCATAGTCACTGCAACGTTTTCACAATAGTCAAGGTATGGAAACAACCTAAGTGTCCATGAATGAATGAATGAATGAAGAAGATAGGGTATATATTGGCAGTGACATTCAGCTGTTAGGATGAAGGAAATCTTGCCATTTAGGACAACGTGGATAGACCTTGAGGGTATTATGCTAAGTGAAATAGGACAGATCCTACTTATATGTGGAGCTAAGAAAAACCCCAAAGTCATGGGAACAGAGAATAGATTTGTAGTTGCCAGAGGCAAGGAGTAAAGGGTAGGGGAATTGAGTGAAGGTGGTCAGATGGGGCACACTTCAGTTATAAGATGAATGGAGACCCGTTGGACAGCATAGTGCCTGCAGTCTACAACGTTGTATTGTGTGTTTGAAAATGGCCAAGAGAGTAGATCTTAAAAATTCTCATCGTGGGGAAAAATGTTGTCACCGCGCGAGGTGATGGATATTAACTAAACTTGTCTGTGGTCTTTATTTCACAATATATACGTAGATCAAATCATTATGTTGTACACCTTAAACTTATACAATGTGTTATGTCTATTACCTCTCCAAAACACTGGAATAACAGATCTGAACTCTGTGGAGAAATAAGATTTCATAAGCGGCGTGGAGTTCACTAGTGTTCATCCGTTGCGCTGCTGAGACAATATTCCTGTGGTGATCAGAAGAATGTTACTGCCTTCCCTTGCCTGCAAGTCTGTGGCTCTTGGCCATGCGCAGGAAGTCCACTGGGGGGAAGAGGGGTGGGGAAACAGAGATACAGTGTCTCTTGCCGTTGTTGATGGATCTCAGTGGAACAAAAGTGAACCTTCCAAGGTGAGAAGGTAGGCTGGCATGGGTGTTTTGCTTGAGGTATTCCTTTGATGATGCTGTGCCCATGTGATACCCAGCAAAGCTCCTTTTTAACTGAAGTGTCTGCCAGGCCTACCCAACCTGGAACTCATTGATAAAGCTTTAAGCAGCCTCCAGGCCTGTTGACCTCCGAGAGTGACTTAGGCTGACTTTATCGGCAGTGGCTCTTCTTTTTCATTATATTTGCTATTACCAGAGCTGATCTTTTTTCTTAAAACCTGTTAACCTTATATAAGGGGATGGGACCATTTGAGCTCTCCGACAGGAAGCTGATGGGAAATTGTAAGCCTCCAAAATAGGTTGAGAGCTTCCCGTTGTTCGGGGTCCTGGCGGAGGTTACTTTAAAAAAAAAAAAAAAAAAAGGCGGGGGAGAGATTGGAATATAAATTCTTGTTGTGTTTTTCTGGGGTTGGCCGGTTTCTTCCCCAAGAGCGTGCCTTTTTTCTAGCCCTTGGGGGGAGGGCTGTATCCATCTTACAGAGGAAGCTTGATGAGTACCCCAGTGTTGATGTTAGGACCGGTCATAATGTTCAGAATTGCTGCTTGTGCCTATAGACCAAGAAATGCTCTTCTTCCAGAGGGAGGCAGAAAAGTGTTGTGGAGTATTTAAATCTGTAGATTCTTGAGCCTGGCTATAGGAAGACACACTATTACTTGATTTCAAGCCAGTTAGTGAAGATTGTAATTGGGCATGAATATTAGTGACTTAAAATCCGGGCTCTGTGTTAAACCTTTGATAAGCATTTTTCATAAACACAAATACACACACACACACACTTGTATATTCTGTTATACCAGTCATACTGAGTAATTGATGGAAGCTCAAAATGGTTAGAAGAGCTAATAAATAGCAAAACTGCCTTCTGTTGTGTATTCATTAACTTCTCCATTAAAAATAAATTTTTCCCATGGGCTGGGTTACTGTTTTAAGAACATGATGATGAGTTCAACAGGAAAACCATTTGGCTAAGTGGTTAAGATCACCAGCTTTTGGGTAAAATAAATCAGGTTTAACCCCTAGAGCCGGCATTTGTTAGCTCTGTGACCTTGGTCAAGAAATCTAGCCTCTCTTGAGTTTGTTTCCTCTAAAATGGGGATAATCATTATGTCTGCCTCATGGGATTAAGCGAAGTTTTATATCTATCTACCTATCTATCTATATAGTTATATCATGTATAATACACAATATATACTTACTTATCATATATATTATATATTTATTATACTACATAAATGTAAATTATAAAATGATATATTTGTATTTTATTTATGTATTTTATATTTTATTTATATATTATATACATCTCATATTTATGTGTGTGTATATATACACACACACACACATATGCACACACACATACACGTACATACACATTTTTTCACTAAGAATGACTTTTTAGTAGAAGGCTGGTTGGTTTTGGTACCCTTGCCTTTGAGGAGCTGATAACATCATGGAAGAGACAGGCAAGGATACAGTGCACTGGAAATCCATGTCCAGATGAGCTCAACCCCGCAGTAGAAGGGCAAGTGGAGGGTGTGGTGCCAGAAAGCAGTCTCTTCTGGGCGGTTAGAACAGAGGAGAAGGAGAAATTGGCTTCAATAAGAAGGTAGTTGGGTAAAAGATGGAGAGTGGTTCAGGTTAAGGGGGTACATTGAGTCAACTTTCTGGAACATAAAAATATTTAAGAACAGTTAGACTCACTCTGAATGCAGTATCTGGGGAGAAACATCATAGAGTATAAATCTAGGAAAGAAGGGTGGGATTGGTCAGAACATGACTCACTCCCCTGGAATTTAAATCCAAGTAGTCCCATGCTTTCACCAATTCAGAATTTGTTTGAGATGATTATGGTACCAAAAGGAAAATTTTTCTTCATTTTATGTATTTATATATTTTACCCAACATAAACTACTTAAACACACTTGAAAAATCAAGCTCATACGTTTAGGTCAGTATCCAGTGCATCTGAACAAAAAGCAACCAAATGTTAAAAAGGTATTAATCCTCTAATTAATATATCAGAAATCAGACAGACTTCTGTTGTAATTGATCATCTGAAACTCACAAATGTAGAAGTCAGTAAACAAACAAACAGCAGACAAAACACCAGAACATGTATTTCGCTTTAAATATTTAAAAGAATGAAACTCTGGGGCACCTGGCTGGCGTAGTCGGTTGAGCGTCCAACTTGTGGTTTCTGCTATAATCATGACCTCAGGGTTGTGGGATTGAGCCCCAGGTTGGGCTCTGTGCTAAGCGCTGAGTCTGCTTGGGACTCACTCTCCCTCTGCTCGGCTTCTCTCATATTCTCTCTCACTCTTTCAAATAAATTAATTAATTTAAAAAAAAAAGATGGAAACTCTATCCAGATAACTGGTTGTGAATGAGGAACCAAATAAAAGAAATGACAGCAGGAAGTACAACGAGGCATGAAGGAAGACACTAGAAGAGCATTGACCTGTGTCTATATATTCTTCAAGAACACGACAGTCTGGGACTTTTTAGCAGGAGGGTGAGACTTGCTAAAGGTAACCTCTTGGAGGGGGCATTGACTGAGTTACAATGTCAGAACCAACCATCCATGTTTTAGGAAGTGAAGACAATCAAACAAATTTTATAGGGATTTCATCCCGAAGGGTTAAAGTGGTAAAATTTCTGATTTTAAAGAGATCAGCCTTTCTAATTGGGAATAGTCAGCCTTTATTTCTCACCTCCTTCTCAGGACAGTATGGATAATTGAGGTATTTAAGACATCTTGAGGGCTCTCTTAGATTTCTACTACTCTCTCTCAACATAATGTTTATGTCCCATAAATTGTATAGGCCTGTCAACACAAAAGAAAAAGTAATCAGAACTTTAAAGAATATTCTTAATTCTCTTTTTGCGAATAAAAACCAAATGACAGTTTCCGCAAGTAAACATGGCATTTGGGAAAGAGGGTGAACAAGCAGCGAAATGTAATTACCCTAAACTGTCTCTTTTAAGGTACATTTTTCCTGCACTCATGTAAGAATTGATATGAGTGTTTTTGCAGAGTGGATTACTAATAAATCACATGGCTTGGGAAAGAACATTTACATCCATATTTCTATTTCATTTTCTGAAAAAGCTTAAGTGGTTATTTCTCTGGTGACTTTTGGATTTACTCTTGGGGATCCGAAGTTCAGGGTCTACCTATTTAGATATACAAATTTATTATAATAGAAAAATAAACTTTCGGGGCGCCCGGGTGGCTGACAGTTGGTTTCAGCTCAAGTCATGATCTCAGGGTCTCAGGGTCGTGTGATGGAGCCCGGCGTCTTGCTCCATGCTCAGCGGAGGAGTCTGCTGGAGACTCTCTTTTCTCCCTCTGCCCCTTCCCCAGCTTGTGTGTTCTCTCCGTCTCTCAAAATAAATAAATAATGGTTTAAAAAATAAACTTTTCTTTTTGGTATGTTAACTTTTAGATCCATGTTGTCAAACTTAGGAATATTCCATTGAAAGCTAAACCAAGAGTATCTGTATGTTCTTTGATGAGTGAAGGTACGGACACACAGATTGAATATCTTGTGTTACACATGTTTATATAATGTCTGGCCCTCCAGTAGCAAATTTCTACACTTAGTGTTGTTTCCTTCATAATACTCATTCCAGAGTATATAGAAAATTGACAGAAAACAAGAGAGATCTGTATCTTTTCCAAATCCATGCTGGTTTGGTTTGAGCAGTGGTGGGGGTGATGGAAACCATTTGCAGATTACTTAAGGCCGTAGACAATAAAGTTTGTATTCCCGGAACAAAGAGTTGATTACTTAATCTTATTGAAAAGGTTACTATCCATTTCCTACCAGAACGTGAAATGTCAAAACAAGGTCACAAAATATTGTTTCCCAAGAAACTGTGGTTGACAAGATGGCTACAGCCCAAATGAATACTGCAAATAACCAGTTTTCAAGGAGAGCTGTGGCTCCACCCAGCGATCAGCAAAGCTTTGTCAATGTCTTAAAGCAGAACCACTGCTTGGAAACTGGTAACATATCTCTATACTCAAGAGGTATAATACAAGAATGCTGTTTTTTTTTTTTTTTTCCAGATAGTTTGCACTAGCTCTGTTGAACTTCAGTAATGCTCTACCTTCTCTGATTGGCATAATCCTTGCTTTGACCATTAGTTGTGTTTTTGGAATATCTGATTCCTAGAAGGAGATTAAATATTCAATTAAGTGGTTTTGTTTAGTCCTTATAGTGTGAAGACCCTTACAAGAGGAGTTGAGTGGCTGTTGATATAGACTGTGAGCATCAAGTCCTAGGAGACTTGTGCTCTTAGAAATTCCCACCTGGGGACACCTGGGTGGCTCAGTTGGTTAAGTGTCTGCCTTCAGCTCAGGTCATGATCCAGAGTCCTGGAATCAAGCCCTGCATCTGGCTCCTTGCTCAGTGGGGAACCTGCTTCTCCCTCTCCCTCTGCCAGCCACTCCCCCTGCTTGTGCTCTCTCTCTCCCGGTCAAATAAAATAAAATCTTAAAAAAAACAAAGGAAGGAAGGAAGGAAGGAAGATAGATTCCCATCTTTTGTTGTTCCTAGGGGTCCACTTAATGGACAGAGATAGCAATGACACTGAAGAATTCAGGCAGTGTCTACAACCATCTTATATAGAGAAGGAAGAATAATAATGATGACATTATCTAATAGAACCATATCTAGTGAACATAGATAACTATAATAATGTTTAAAAATTGCAACTGTAAAAACAAACCCTTCCAACGTTCTCTGACTACCTGACAGCATTTTACGTGCTTTATCCCAGCTTAATACTAACACCAGGCTGATGGTATCCGGACTGGTACTAATCCTATTTTCTGAGAAAGGGAGGGCACAGATAAGTTGCCTCATCAAATCACACAGCTGTTAAGTGGCAGAGGGAGGATTTGAAGCAAGGTAGACTCATTCCTGAGTCTTCTGTCTTATTTTGGTCTACACAGCGAGGTTGAAATTAACGTACAGTTTCTCATTGTCTTTGCCCTCACATATCATTGTGAATTATTTCATTATCTTAGTATTGCTGAACATTCACCGTGTCACATTTCCTCAAGTGGTTAGTAGATTAATTAAGAACGAGTCTATATTCTTTATTTTTTTGTTCTAAATTTGAGTCCTTTATATAGGCGATGTGGGACATAGCTACATTGTGTCAGATGTAAGGGACACTGGGAAAATGCGTGTGGCCCTATAGTGAGGAGTGAAAAGCTCCTCGTGACAGACCCAAGTTCCTGGTCCAGCTCCTCTTTCAGTTGACCTTGAACCAGATTAAGTTTTCAGGGCACCATATCAAACCAGTACATTTCCTGCTCTAGCGCCCTCTTGGGGTTGTTTGAAGGCAAAGATCAACGACAAGCATTAATAAGAACAACAGCGTCCAAAACCCAAAGGAGGCTGTGGACGGGGAAGACAGCCACTAAGGCAGCCAGCTCTTCAAGTGGAAGGCCAGACTTCTTTTTTAAAAAGGGCCTGCCTGACTGACAGGGAGGCTGCAGGCCCACTCAGTGGGCAGGGCGGAAAGCCCGCTTGCCTTTCTGCATCCCGCTCTCCTGATACTCAGTTTGGTTGCTTACCTGGAGTGCACTAAACTTCAATTTGATAATTGCATCCTCAAATCCCTTAATGAAGGTGCCTATCAAAGTATAAATAATTACCCAGTAATTTTGTATTTGCAAACTCTTTCCTGGCTGCTTATGCTTCTCTGTGGTTCAGATGGGAAGTTCGGGGGGCCTACCTCACACTTCCCTAAGTCAGGGAAATTTCAAAAGCCCAGAGGATGGCATCCTAACACCATTCCCCACCTCAGGAGCTCACGTCCGCTCCCTCCCAGCACTGACCTCCATATTTTCTCCTACTATTTATAAACCCATCGGAAGGCTGCTTTTTTGTTTTGGTGCTGGTCGTGCAAATGTCTGTCTGCATCAGAGGTACTGCCCTGGAGCTCCTGGGTGCGATCGCCTGGCTCCTTGAAGGCACCCAGGATCCCTGTGAGCCTGGGCTGTTTGCTCCTGCACTTGCTTCCTTATCAGCAACGTTCTGTCCTTTGGACAACACCGGCCTTAGTCATGGCAGGCACATGCCAGTGGCCTGTTGGGCTTCTCAGTGGAAGTGCTGGGGGTCATGCAGGAAGCTAAAAGCCGAGAAGACAACACAACAAAACGAAACGCAATAGGACAAAAACCTGACTTGGGTTGGGAGTTTTTGTGGGGGTGCTCCTCTGAGTATGCAGTTTTGGGGGGGGGTGCTTAGCCGCTGGGGCCTGCTATGAATGAAGGGAGAAGCTGCATAGCCCACAGATGCCAGGTGACAAACCCAAGGCTTCCTGGGCTGGTGTTTTTCTCCTAGACACTGTTTTTAAACACCCGGACTTGTTGAGAGCCGAGCAGGTGACAGCTCCTCCACAAGTATTATTCTTAAAAGCCGCACTAAAATTATTCACCTCATGTAAAAACAAGTGCGATTTACATCTAATATGGGTAATTACTTTTACAGTTAATTAAAAGCGCTCTCATTAAATCCCTGCTGTGATGCCAATGCATAGCTTTTATTTGCAAACAGACCCTTGGTTGGAGTTTACCTTGGTGACATATTGCTCCTACCTGAGAGGGGGCTGCCTTCCTTCGTAGTAAATTTTAATTGTGCTGAGCCAGCAGCCCTGGGCTGCCAGGGTTCCTGCCAACTCTCTCTCGTCCCTTGATAACTAAGCTGCAAAAAAACATAGGATGAAGAGAACAAAATAATTCATGGTGGGGTGAGGGTGCGATCTTCAAAGAAAAAAAGTCACAACTCTTAGATGAAAGTCCTGCTATCTTTATTTGCATGAAGATGTGGTTTGGGAATTCTTTTGTGGGCTTTCTGGCTTTACAGCTCTTTCCTGCTACCTTTCTCCCAAAGAGAGTATCCCATAACCCATCCCCACTTAAAATTCCTCTCCAACATTTATAAAGTCAGAAACATGGCATTCTGAGCTGGCCAACTAAAGTAGGTTCCACTCTCTTGGTTGAATGGCCTTATATTGAGATCTTTGCTTATTCTTTTTCTTTCTTTCTTTCTTTCTTTCTTCTTGGTGGCCATTTGTATGAATTCAGGCAAAACAATTCTGAAATAAATTCTCAGTCTTCACATTCAGATTGAAACTTACCGTTTTTGGAGCATCCCGTGCCTTGAAACAGGGATATACTGAACCTCCTTAAACACATACTAATAAAATGCTTTCTCAAATGATCACATTCATGCTAAGTAATTAAAGCTTATTAATTAAAGCATACAGCCATTTGAGACTTAAATTTTGAGGAAAGAGATAGATTGTGATATTTCAAGACGTTTACAGACCCCCGTGAATGGGACGCTGTGGTATAGTGCTTCGTGCTTTTTATTATTTTGCGAAGTTATTTGCTGCCCTCTTCTGGCCCTTTATGAGATTGCAGGGGCTGAGCAAATTTGTGAATGGAGACCAATGAAGTGGATATAAAACATGTCCGTGCAAACGTTCTATGCTATTCTTTATGTATTTAAGTGACCTTATTTGAATCTTGGTCTTTCGAGCTGAATGAACACAAGCTGAAGAATTCAGCAGGAAGGCACGCATGACTCCAAATTTGTACCAACTATAGTTATGAACAAACAGTTACTCTTCCTCCCACCCAAGAACTTAAATAATGCAACTGCATTTTGGATTATGTTTTAAATATTCAGATCCAAAGACAAAATATGGTGTTGAGGAAAGCGTACAAGATAAAGCACGTAGATGGGTTTCAATCCCTCTTCTGTCATTTGTTATCAAAGCCAGTGCCCTACACTCTTTGACCCTCAGTTTTCTCATCTGCAGAATGGAAGCACTGGGGCAAATGGTTCTGTGGCTTGTATTGCTTTTCAAAGTTTGAATCTATGTGAGGGTAGGGAAAAAAAAAAAATAAATAAAACATGAGAACCCAGGTTGTAGTAAGGGTTCTAAGTCCTAGAATCTCAGTTCATACTGGTTAGCTGCTTCTTCTTCTTTTTTTTTAAATTAATTTATTTTTTTAAATTAACACATAATGTATTATTAGCCCCAGGGGTACAGGTCTGTGGCTCTCCAGGTTTACACACTTCCCAGCACTCACCATAGCACATACCCTCCTCAATGTCCATAACCCAAACACCCTCTCCCTGCCCCCACCCCCCCAACCACCCTCAGTTTGTTTTGTGACATTAAGAGTCTCTTAGGGTTTGTCTCCCTCCGGATCCCATCTTGTTTCATTTATTCTTTTCCTACCCCCCAACCCTACCAAGTTGCATCTCCACTTCCTCCTATCAGGGAGATTATTAGCTTCTTTTAAGTGATAAGTAATTGTTACTTGCAGAACAGTAGGAGACTTAAATGTCCAAACTATAGAAAAATTGCCGTTGAAAAGAAAACTATTTATAAATGAAGGGGAGCAGATGCTACCCCAAAATATGCCTTTTTACCATAAGGATTATTTGGGGATGATTACTTTAGGGAGACTGCAGATTCAGTAGAATCTCTGAGAACAGGGAAGTTGCCCTTTTCTTGAAAAAAGTATTTACATTTGTAAGAGAAATCTCCATTTGTAAAGGCGCCTTCCTTCCTGTACCAGAAGAGAAAGGGGACTCCAGTTCTCCAGAAACTCTCATCAGTGGAGGAGACAGTGATTTAATAATCTCACCCTTGTTTACTCTGTTTTGTCTGATAATCTTCCATCATGGGCCATTCCCCACCCCAACTTCTTTCTTTGCCTTTAGCTGAAGAAGGCCTTGATGGCTGGGGCCATTTTGGGACTTACTCATTTCTTTCTGGGCCTGTCCCATGTATACAGGAAGTATAAGTCATTAAATTTCTATTTGTTCTTCTCTAGTTAATCTGTCTTTGATTATGGGGATATTAGTGAAGAAGCTTGAAGGGTAGAGGGAAACTTATTTTTTTTTCTCCCTGACTATTGTTGATTTAGCATTTAAAATGCACTTTTGAATTCTTTTTGGAGTGTGACGTCGAAATGTACTTTTTCGATAATGTTATAAACTGCCTTGCCATAGCATTTATTTCCCGTTTGAAAAGAAGGAGCAAAACACCTGGATTTCTCCCCAAGTAGAAGGGTAGTTGATCCTAAACCCTGTTTGGTTTTGGCATGAATCTTTGGCTGTGTCTCCACTGATATAGAAAAGATGTTAGGGTTCGGGGTCGAGAAATAATTCTTTTTTTTTTTTTTTTTAAGATTTTATTTATTTACTTGACAGAGATCACAAGTAGGCAGAGAGGCAGGCAGAGAGCGAGAGAGGGCGGGGTGGGGGGAGAAGCAGGCTCCCCACTGAGTAGAGAGCCCGATCTGGGGCTGGATTCCAGATCCCTGGGATCATGACCTGAGCCAAAGGCAGAGGCTTTAACCCACTGAGCCACCCAGGCACCCCCGAGAAAGAATTCTTGAGACATGTTGGTACAAAAAAGGGGACAGGACGTGTGGGCTGCGCCTGGGTCCTGAGGGATGGCCAATTATACACTTTCGAGTTGGAAGAGGGTTAGGGTTAGTATAAGTCTCTAAGGAATTTGGAAGCAAGGTTTCCAGGGCCTTGAGGGGGCTAGGTATTGTTGGGAAAAAGGTCATTTACGACTGTCTAATAAAACCTTACTAATGAGACCTTCAGATGTATATTGGTGGACCACATTGTTGCAGAATTGCAGGGTTTTTTTCTCTTTGAGTAGAAGAATGAATCTGTCAGACACAAAAGGGTGAAGTGATAGTTTATTAAGCGAAGGTGAGAACAGAAAGCAAGCTCTCTAGCGGGAGAGGGGTCTCTTCATGGTCACCACATGATGTAGTTTTGAGATGTCGGTGAGCTCTGGAGCTGATGACCAAGAAAGATTTCTTCAGACATCTTTTGTGCAAAAAAGTTGATTTTATTAAAACATAGGGAACAGGACCTGTGGGCAGAAAGAACTGCACTAGGGTCACAAGGAATGGCCCAGGATATACTTTCAAGTTGGGAGGGGGTTAGGGATAGTGTAAGTCTCTAAGGAATTTTGGAAGCAAAGCTTCCAGGACCCTGAGGGAGCTCACTCTTGTTAGGAAAAGGTCATTTATGACTGTCTAATAAAACCTGAGTCATGAGAACCTTCAGATGTATATCGGTCGGTCATATGCTTGGGGATGATTACTAACATAGATCTTGGGGGAATAGAGATAAAGGAAGTTTCCAAAGGAATTTTTATATGTTCAAGTAGACTTACAGGATCCTGGGGGTCGGACTGAGATTGCCTTCTGCCCTCAGCAAAGTATTAACATCGAGGCATCTGAGTTCTTAGAGGAAGGTCATTCTACCTGTTTCAAGGACTTGTCAGTGGGCTGTGAGTAGTAAGGAAATCGAATTTTTCTTTCGCCTTCATTTCCCACATCACCCACCAGCTCTTGAGAGCTGTTTTTAACAGTAGGTATTTCCTTTGAAATGCTCTTTGGGACTTGGTGGATAGCTGAGTCCAGGAGAACAATGTCACGTCAAAGTTAAAATGACCTCACATTACCCTCATGTCCAGTATAAGTGCCCTGGTCTTTTCCCTATATTGTCCTTCCAGGGTTGATACCTGAAGTCATTACCAGAGGTTCCAGGGGCTGTCCTCTGAAAACACAAGGGCGCGTGAACAGAACACCTATGCACCTGCCCTTGCATCTTTTATATAAAGGGGTTTTTCTTCTCCCCCAGGGGTTGGATTGCATGGGGTGGTCTCTGGATCATGCCTTTCTTTTCTCTGCGATGAGTAGGCAGGCATCAAACATGAGGGAGTCACACCGGAAGCTCCTTGAGGCTCTTGATTAGTTTTCTGTGGCTTCTGTAAAAAAATTACCACAAATCTGTGGCTTAGTACAACAGAAATGTATTTTCTCATAGTTCTGGAGGGTGCAAGTCTGAAATCAAGATGTCAGAGGGGCCTCTCTCCTACCAGACTCTCTGGGAGTGAACCCTGCCCTTGCGTCTTCCAGCTCCTGCTGGCTTTGGGCGCTCTGTGGCTGGTGGCCATGTCGTTCTAGGCTCTGCCTCTGTCTTCACATAGCCATCTCCTTTCTATTTCTTAAAAGGACTCTTGCCATTGGATTTAGGGCCCATAGAGATGATCCAAGATGATCTCACTTCAAGATCCTAAATTACATTTGCAAAGACCCTATTTCCAAATAAGTTCGCATTCTCAGATTCCAGGGATTGGGGCATGGAGTTAACCTTTGGAGGATTACTATTCTACCCACTCTAGACTCCTAGCGTCTAAATCCTCTAAGGCCTCCAGATTCCCACTGGCAGACATTTCCCTCCACCTATTCCCAGGGACCTTTAAATTCTGGGCACTTCAGAGCTGTGAATGATGCTGACACCTGATCCAGGATGATGGTTCTCTGCACTGTGGGCATAAATAACCCCTAACCCACAAAAATCATCAGGAACGCCGAACACACAAAAATGCAAAAGAAAAGAAGTCTCTCTTGGGAGAGAGAACAGCTTCTGAAAAGAACAGACACACAAGTGCTCTGATGTCTAAAAGCCAGAAGAACTCGGAAGACTTAGAGGAGCAAACTTTAAAAATAGAACCGTTTTTAAGTTCTCAGGACTCTACTCAGAACCTGGTCTCACAAAGACATTTGGAGGATACCATCGATGACAGCTAACATTTATCGACGACTTGCCATATGCTAAGACCTTTGCACGCATTAGAGATGCCTGACAACACAGGAGGCAGCTATCATTATTTTACAGACAGGAAAACTGAGGCACCAACCCACATCTAGTGTGGAGCAGAGTCCAGGTGCATGAAGCCAAGCAGTGTGATTCCCTCGCGTGTGCAGAGTCCCATCTGTTGCTAGCGTCTGAGTCACCATTTGGAGTTTTCCAGCTACAGAAAGGAGAATGCCTGGCTTCTGTAGGGAAATTGATGGGTTGGTGATGAGTACACGGCTCCAAATTCATACTTAACACTTAAGTCGTTGAGCTGTTTCCCAAGCGAAGTCATCAAGTGGGGCTGAAGTACTTACTCGACTGTTCTGGTTCGGAAAAGGTCAGGTCGGAGCCCACCCGGAGACACCAGCTCTATGTGGAGCGATCGGAACGATAATTTGTTCCCGCCAAAGTGACATTTTTCCAATTTGAGTCCAACGTTGTTCAGAGGCGAGTGCAGTCCCTGTGGTGCCTCCTGCGTAGGTCCGCAGCGGATGACAAACCAACAATATCATCTGAATAAAAAATCCAGCGTGGGCTTAGTAAATTAATCCTGACAAGAATAAATTGAATAATCTTAGGGAAATGGCGAGAGCCCTGATTCTACCAGATGGCTTTTTCCTGTTGCTTGTGAGGGTCCTTGGTGGCAGATTAAAAACAAAAACTCTGCCTTTGGCTTATTGATTTCGTTAGTTAGTTGATTAACACCTGCCACTTCTTTGTGGGTAAATCAAAATTGGATATGGAGACTCTTCCCTGAAAACTCAACGTATATTCACTGGAGGAGAGAAAGGAAATGAACACTTCCCTGATCAGAACAGCCTAAAGCAGACAAGCAACTGTTGTTTCCTGCCTTGTTTCTACGTGGCATCTCCTGCGTTTAAAAATAATTCATGGGGCGCCTGGGTGGCTCAGTGGGTTAAGCCTCTGCCTTCGGCTCGGGTCATGATCTCAGGGTCCTGGGTTGGAGCCCCACATCGGGCTCTCTGCTCCACAGGGAGCCTGCCTCCACCTCTCTCTCTGCCTGCCTCTCTGCCTGCTTGTGAGCTCTGTCTGTCAAATAAATAAATAACATCTTAAAAAAAAAGATAATTCATGATTTTCATCATTCCCATTCCCAGTTCTTCTCTATGTGTCTTAGTGGATGAATACAAAGAGAGTTCTCAGTTTAAGAGAAAGGGTTCATGGGACACCTGGGTGACTCAGTCGGGTAAGCCTCTGCCTCTGGCTCAGGTCATGATCCTAGGGTCCCGGGATCGAGCCCCTTGTCGGGCTCTCTGCTCAGCAGGGAGCCTGCTTCCTCCTTCTTTTTGCCTCTTTCTGCTTATGCTCTCTCTCTCTCACACCCCTCCCCGACAAATAAATAAATAATAAATAAATAAAATCTTAAAAAAAAAAAAAGAGTAAAGGTTCAAGGTCAGCCAGGGACATCAGCCATTAAATCAGGGGTGTGGTGAGAAAACAACGACCCCCAGTCCCAGGAGTGGACCTTGCAGATCATCTGAGAATCTTGTTGTCTGAGTCAGCGGGAGCCGCTATAACAAAATAAAACCAACTGAGAGATTTAAAACAACAAAAATGTATGTTCTTAGAGTTCTGGAAGCTGGAAGTCTGAGATCAGGGTGCTGGCATGACCAGGTTCTGGGTGGCACTCTTCCTGGGGTGCAGACAGCACCTCCTTTCTGTGTTCTCACATGGCCTTTCCTCTGTTCATGGATGCAGAGAGGGAACAAGCTCTTTGGTGTCTCTTCTCATAAGGACATTAATCCCGTCAGATCAAGTTCCACCCTTTTTTGACCTCGTTTAACCTTAATTACTTCCTTACGGGCCCCATTTCCAAATACAGCCACACCCGGGGGGGGGGGTTAGAGCTTCAGCCTCTATATTTTGGGGAACACACTCGTTCTACACGCTTGTAAAAAGGCCGAGTCTGATTCAGTATATGTGCGGTGAAGCCTGAGATGCTCTATTTGGGGCACAGACCCCCTCTTTGAATAGCCTGTTTCTCATAGTACCCCTTTGTCACAAATAGGCAATCAAGACTTCAAAAGGTAAAGACACTTGCCTCAGCCCTACAGCCAGCATGCGATGGCTCCACACTTGGGGGGCAGGCGTCTGGCTTTAGCACAGGAACTGCTAACCATGACAACGTCCTGCAGTCAAGGCTTCAGCCTTGAGCTCCCAGCGGAACCCCTGGAGGGCTTGCTAACACACAGATCTCTGAGCATATCATCCGGTCCGGCCCCAGAAGATGCACTTTTTTTAATAGGTTCTCAGGTGATGCTGGTGCTGCTGACCTGGGGATCACACTTGGAGAATCACAACTGTGCCTCGACTCTAGATCATTTTGCTTTAGATGTCCCTCCTCCCCATAGAAAGGAAAATAACGAGACACATGGCCTGAATTGTCCAGACTGACCAACCACCTCGACTAAAATAAAATAAAATCACCTGAAAGGAAAGCAAAGTGCCTGGTGTTAGGACCCACTTCCGGGTGTAGACTTAGCTCCATCGTTGTGTGACCAAGGATGGGTTACCTGATCATTCACCTCAATTTTTATATGGTAAAAAAATAAAAATGCCAACCTTGTTTGTTATGGGGAGTTTAAAGACAAGTGTGAAAAACACCTACCATAGTTCCTAGTGCCAGGGAGGCGTCCAGTCATTGCTCATTGTTTCAGTCCCATTTTACTGATATTAAAACATTCCGTTACATAAAAAGCAGAATCTTCAGATTATGATATTGTCTTCTTTTGTTCCACTCGTGATTCACACAGACCTAGAATTTGTTATGCTTAATAAATCACCATGGTGATAGCCTTCCACTTAATCAACCCTCTCCCACAGACGCATCAGTAGAGTAAACCCAGCTAGTTCTTGGGGAGAGAATAAATATTTCTATAGATTTAACTCACCCCACACTGAGCCACTATTGTTTGCAGACCCATGCATCATCCTGCCTTACCCATAGTCCCGCTCGCCTCCATCTCCAGTGCTAGAATGGTCGGGCCCAAAACCTTGGCATGGTCCTTGGCCTCCATCTTTCCCTCATATTCCACATCCTATCCTTTAAGGCATCTCTTCACTCCATCCATATTCTTTTTTTAAAAAATATTTTATTATTTTATTTTACAGAGAGAGAGACAGAGCAGGGGCAGAGAACGAGGGCGAGGGAGAAGGTGGCTCCCTGCTGAGCATGGAGCCTGACGCAGGGCTCAAACCCACAACCCTGAGATCATGATCTAAGCCAGAATCAAGAGTCAAAAGTTCAACTGATTGAGCCACCCAAGTGCCCCACTCCATCCAGATTCTGACCACTTCTTACCACCTCCCTGCAGTCACCCTTCCCAGCCACACCACCACCTTATATCCAACCTTCTCCAGCCACCCCCAAACCAGTTTCCCTTTGTGCCCTTGGCTCTAAGTTGTCTATCCTGTTAAAACAGAAGTCAGAACATGTCTCTTCTCACTTCAAAACCTGTGCATGAAGACAAGCGCCGGCCAGGACGTGGAGAAATTGGAACCCACACGCGCTGCTGGTGGGAAAGTAAAATGGTGCAGCTGCTATGAAAAACAATATGATGGTTCCTAAAAAAAATTAAACACAGAATTAGCCTGTGGTCCAGCATTTCCTCCTCTGGGCATCTATGCAAAAGACTTGAAAGCAAGGACTTGAACAGATGTGTGTACACCCATGTTCATTATTCACAGTATCCAAAAGGTAGAAACAGCTCAGTATCTATCCACGGATGAATGTGGATCCACACAATGTCATATATACATGCAATAGAATATTCTTCATCCTTATAATAATGGAATCTGACACATACTACTAAGTACATGGCTGAGCCTTGAATGGAGTTGTGCTAAATGAAATAAGCCAGACACAAAAGAGCAGATACTGTACGATCCCTCTTATATGAGTGTTATACACCGAAGTGGGCCCTACCCTCAAGTTTGTATCTTAATGCTCCAACCCCCAGTATCACTGTTTTCAGATACAGGGCCTCTGGGGAGGTAATGGAGATTTAGAAAGTCATAATGGCCCTAGTTCGATACTACCGGTGTCCTTAAAAGAAGAGGAGGGGACTCCAGAGACCTCTGTCCATGCACCAGAGAAGACGCCACATGAGGGCACAGTGAGAAGGTGGTGGCCATCTGCAGGCCTGGAAGAGAGGTCTCACCAGAAACCCACCCTGACAGCATCTTGATTTTGGACTTCTGGCCTCTGAAATTGTGAAAAAATAGATCTCTTTTATTTAGGTCTCCAAGTCTGTGGTATTTGTTATGGCAGTCCTAGCAGACCAGCACAGTGAGGTCCCTAGAGTTGTCAGACTCACAAAGGAAGTAGATTGGTGGCCGCCAGGGGCTGGGGAATGGAGACATGGGGCGTTGGTGTTTACTGGGGACAGCATTTCAGGTTGGGGAGGGTGAAAAAATTCCTCGAGGTGGAGGGCCGGGATGGTTACACAGGAACGTGAACGAGCTTCCAGCCACTAAACCGTACACTTCAGAAGGGTTAAATGTAAATGTTGTATGTATTTTGCCACCAGATCAAACAAACTCAAAAACAAACCAACCAACCCTGGGTGGTTCCTCACTGCTCTCAGAATAAAAGCTGACATCCTCCTCTTACCTCATCTCCCAGTATTTTCCTAATTTGCTTCCCTCCTGCCACTGAGTCCTCCTTCTTCCTTCCTGTAGTGTAGCGGTGTCTGATACTTTGCACGGGCTCTTCCCTTGCCTGAGAAGCTCTTGCCCCGGATGGCAACATGGCTCATCTCCTAACTTTCTTCAACCCTTTGCTCAGTTGCCACTTATCTTTAAATTTAAGATCTTATTCCCCCGTGCTCACCATTTTGATTCACTTCTCCCTGCCTTATCTGTCTTTGTAGTATGAATCCTCTTATAATATTAAAAAATACCATTTATTGATGTTTCCTTTTTAATTGTCTGTCTCCTCTAGCAGAGTGTAAGCCTCACCAGGGCAGGACTTACCCTGTGTTTTGTATGTTACTGAGTCTTCCTTTCCTATAGCAAGGCCTGGCAAGCAGTAAGTGCTGAATGCCTATCTTCTGAACGCATAAGTAAATGAATATTACAGGTGCTTTTATGTGTGTGTGTGGGTGAGCCCACACACCTAACTGGTGATTAATTCACCTAACTGGTGAATTCCTTGAGGGTAGAAACCATCCCAGAGCAACGTGAAAAAAGGCATAAAAAGTTAATGTGCCATGAATATAGTTGGATGGGTGGACCCATGGATGAATGGATGGACAGATGACAGATAAATGGATGAGTGGGGGATGACAGATGGATGGGAAAGTGGATGGACAGAAAGATTAAAAAAAAAAATAGATGGTGATGGTTTTGTGTTGAAAGGTGGTAGATTTGACTATCCTAAATCTGGAATGAAAGAGAGAGAGATAATAAGTCTGAGTGAGGGGAGTTTCTGCTGGTCAGGATGGGGGTGGGGGGGCACATATTATTTTATGAGCCGTCAGCTTCTCTCTGTTGTGGCCTCTGATCCATAACTTTTGCCTTCACCCCACATCTGCATGTAATAAAGCTTAGTTATGACATCCATATGTCTCTAATGCAAACACCCGGGCATATACTTCTTAAAAGGGCTATAAAGAGCAATGGCTCGAGAAACAACCGTTAGGAGTGCGAGTTTTTTTATTATTTTAAAGGGCATTTCAACGACACTGCTGAATGTTCCCTGACCAGAAGTCTGACTCCTGTTCTTTCTTTTTCTTTTCTCTTCCTCTCAGGATATCAAAGCAGACTGCAATACCTGTGTGGAAATAGAGGACAGAAAGGTAAGTCAGTGTTTTTCATCTTTTTGGTTTTTAAAAAAATAAAACAAAACAAAACAAAACTCTATGATTTTAACCCAGGTGTTTAAGGCTGGATGATGGCTTGCAACCGTGATCCGGGTACTGATATTAGATGCTTAAAGGCAGTCATACTTTAAAATGTTTGTCTGTGTTACCTCTGATGGTTTTGGTGAAGAGCACATAACATAATTAATTATTGAATATGTTGTTGCCAATTTTTTCTCTTAGTCCTATGCTTGTCTTCAGGAAAATAGCTCATTTATCCTTAACTCATTTCACCTTGTTGTTGAATGTTATGAACGATTTTTCTGTAATATTACATACATATATGGTAGGATATAAAATATTGGGCTTTCCAAGGTGTATCCCCATATTTGATCTCTACACTTTGAGAGGGAGCCTGCCTCAGTTTCCATCATGACACATTGATGGGAGCAACAATGTTCTATGGCATAGATCTATTTATGTGAGATGTTTGCGGGGGGCAGGGAGGGGAGGTCCTTTTTTATATTTTCAGAGCCCCCCTGCCCCCCATTTATCTTCCTGTTACACTTGGTGTGGATCCACTCAGGAAAAACAACTGTTAGACAATTGTTCTCCACGGCCTGTCCTTATTGATGAGAGTTCACAGCAGTTTCCCTGGTAAAGGGCATCCAAGCAGATCAAATTCTACCTTTAACGCCTTGGATCCAAAGAGGTCAAGTAAGTGAATTGAGGGTACATATCTCCTGGCTACTTTTGACATCATTCCGCAATTTTGAAAGATGTTTCTCTGTGCAACTGTACCATTATTGTCAAACACAGTTACTTCAAGCAGAGGTTTTCAGCCCTGATTTTGTGATAGCTCCGTCATCTGCTGATTAAGAAGGTGGTTGAGGACTCCTAAAAACAAAATTTGCTTTTTAAATAAAAGGCAATTGTCATGCATTGTTTTAAGGAGTGTTAATCTCCTCTTGTTGAAAAGAATAATGATATGGTGGCTGAGATTCCCTCCTCGTGACCCTTGGGTAGGTTCCGTTTCTGGGTGGCTCTCTCCTTTTGCAGGCAAAGGCATTTCAGTTCATATTTGTATCTGCTGCGTATTTGCATGCTGGCGTTCTTGCAGGTGTGTAATTTTGTGTGTTGGGCAAATGGAATTAAGGCTGAACATATGTCTACAGTCTTTTTTCATCTGCTCCTCCCAATTCTGCCGTGGGGGATCCGCCCCAGCCGCTCTGCCCACATCAAAGTGAAAGCTGATGTCACCTGCCCTGCTTCCTACGTTCGGGATGCTTCCACTTCCCTTGGACTTTTGTGGAAATCACAAGCATGTTTCTGTCATATATATAATTTTTTTGGGTATCTTCTTTGCTAGTAGTGTTTCAAAGACACCAGGAGTCCTGATACCTTACTACAATATCAGTTCTGTCTTCCGTAAGATAAATGAGCAGCCAGGATAATCTCTGGGCAGTGAAAGCCGGCCACATGGCTCCGTTCTGCCGATCCAGACTGCCACTGGTTCATATATCATGGCAAGAAGGATCCCCCAAGTCTGTGGATGCCTCGTGATGTTTTACTGGTGGGAAAAGTCATATCTGTACAGGCTTCCACTATTTTCAGACAAGAGAAACACACCTGCGTGTGCACACACATGCACACACGTATATGCATTTCTGTGCTTTGTCAGAGCCTGTGGGGTTGAGTCAGGCACGCCAAAAACAGCCTCGTCTCGGAACAGGTTCACCCGGGGTTTTCTAAACGTGAGTTCTCGTGACCAATGCGCATGAATTGGCCACACCTCTCCGCCGGCAGTCCATTGGTGATGACTCCTAGCAGTCCCACAGCTATAATGCCCACCTCCGTTTCTGCCGTCTTCTTCTCTAAGGACTTATTATTCCTTCTGTCCAATGGGAGAAATTTTCTTCCTCCAGGAATTCGTTTCTGACTTATTTTTGTGTGATTCTTACATTTGGGCTGTAGCTCCTCTGGGTCTCCTAATGGGGTTGAGGGTGGGGGTGAGGTTTGGGGGGTAGCTCTGTATGTCGGGGTCTTGTCTCCTAAGGGAAAAGTCAACCCCAGTCATCCCAGCGGGGCGCGGGCCCCACCCCCGCCGAAGAGTGCCGGCCCCGCCCCTGCGTGCAGGGTTGTGGCAGGAGGGCACACAGGGAGAGGGCGGCCAAGGCATCAGGAGTGATCTTGATCCAGGCTCTCCAATGCACTCTGGTAACTTCTGTCACCCTGACGTATAATTATGAAATTTCACCATTGAAGTGATGACACTTGCTCCTGTGTGCGCGCGCGCGCGTGTGCTCCCCTCCACTTAATCCGAATGCTTCTGGCAAAATCAGTAATTTGATAAAGTGGAATTGAAGTGACGAGAGATGACAGAGGTGCCAAAATAATAAGTCAGCCTGCCTCTGAAGACGCAGCCCTTGGCCCGTGTGGGTTTTTACGAAGCGCTGAGTGCTCTGAAGCAAACCAGCCGTGATTTCTCGAAAGCTCAGTTTCCTGTAGTCAGGGAAGCTTAATGTGGTGTCTGTGGGACGAGGTGGATCCCCGGGGAAACCTGGATTTATTTCCTTTTTCATTTCCCTTCTGCTTTTCCTTCCTTCCTGTCTGCCTCTCTTCAGTATACTCTCTCTGTTTGGATGCATTTGTGGGCTTACATCTGTGCCTCTGGCTGTGGTTGAGGACCTTCTGGAGAGAAGGATTTTAGAAAACAGGAACTCGAGTTTGCTGTGGAGTCTAATAGGGTCTTTCCCTGCTGCCCCCTCCGTTTTCAGCCTCATCCTGTTCAGCGGATGAATCATTCTAGCATTGACTGCATCCCGCAGGTTCGATGACAGAAGATAAGCGGTGAACTGTAAGAGATGAGAGAGCCCACATCCTTCCTGTTTTTCTGGTCTGCACACTGGTTCTATCTGAGACCGAACGAGAGAATCCTTCTCTCCTGTGTCTCTGTGTTTCTTTATTCTGGGTGCCTGTTTTCCACCGGCATACATCAGCAAGGAGCTCCCTGCGGATTGCCGGTTGCATATGGAGAAATGCGGGCCTCGTATTGGGGGAGTGCTTCTGTTTCACGGTTCCCGTCCGCTTCCAAGCTCACCAAATCCCAGAGCCCCCGCGAGTGCACCTGCATGTGGATGGCTTTCTGGCCATTTCGTAGAGTCATTCAGAGGCTGTCACGGGAAGATCTCAAAGGCTGCAGGCATTTTTCACCCTTAAGTGGGAAGCAGAGCTCAGATTGTTTCCTCCCACAGTGAATGCCGTGGAGCCAATGCAGATTTAGCAAAGGTGATGGGAGCCAGCCCATCACTCGGAGCGGCCGTATGGCCTTGCAAAACGGCCTGCCCTTGACATTTACAGTACCCTTGTTGCTTGTGTGGAGCCGAGGCATTTAAATTCATTTTTATTTGTGGTGTAAAATCCATCTGAATTCCAGTAGTATTATGAAGACTGCAATTC
Organism: Enhydra lutris kenyoni; assembly: GCF_002288905.1. NCBI lineage: Eukaryota > Metazoa > Chordata > Mammalia > Carnivora > Mustelidae > Enhydra > Enhydra lutris. The sequence goes on along the minus strand of NW_019154129.1, from coordinate 10,487,051 downwards.
AGGTGATGGCAGAAGAGGCGGATGGATCAGCCGGGGGGAGAATCTGTCAGGAGGAGATGAGAGCCCATTTGTCAAAGGCTATAAACACAGACAGCCCTTCCTCTTCTCACTTACTGCCTGGCCTGGTGCGGCTAAACAGTTTCAGATCCGCTATGAAATTGCATGGAAGGAGTTTGAGCTGTTTTCAAAGTTGGGGCGACTTTCAGATTGGATCCAGTTGGAGCTGCGATGGGGTCCGGAACAGATGCTGTCTGCCTCGGTTAACCCTGAGCGTTCTGACTTTTCCCTGTTATGAGACTTGCTCTGGATCGGGACTCCGAAGGGCCTTCCATACTCTCGCACCCTGTGCGGGAGGTACCAACAGGATCCCCATTACAGAAAAATGGAAGAGGTTAAGTGACTTGCCGGAGAACGAGTGGCATCAGAGGCCAGGATCTGAACTCACAGATTCTTAATGCACAGGCTAGGCTCTTAGCTCTAACGCTAGACTGCCTCACACACACAAACATGAGAATTACGTTTGTAGGAGATTTGCCTTTTCTTACAGATGAATTTCTGCCCAGACTGGCCTCTTCATCCATTGCCGATAAAATCACCTGTTTTTCAATTTAGGACAACCTTCAGCCCTCATGTTCTAGCTCTGGTAGAGACTCACCATATTGACTTACCATACTCTTGTCAGCCCTGACCCTCTGATGAGCCGCTGGCCCCGGTGGTGGGGATGCCAGGACTTTTTCTGGTCTCTCGAGGACAAGAGAAGGCAGCCCGACATGCAGTGCTGGCTTCTGTTTCTGGTAGACCTGGTTCAGTTCTAGCTTTTGTCTTTCCACGAGGGTATATGCAAGGATTAGAAATTCCATGCTTACGGCACAGGAGTGAACATAGTGTAGGAGTGAAAACCATAGGTCTTAGAGCTTGAAAGTCCTGTTTTGTTTTTGTTTTTTTTTTTTTAAGATTTTATTTATTTGACAGACAGAGATCACAAGTAGGCAGAGAGGCTGGCAGAGAGAGAGGGGGTTTGATGTGGGGTTCGGTCCCAGGACCCCGGGATCATGACCTGAGCTGAAGGTAGAGGCTTTAACCCACTGAGCCACCCAGGCTCCCTGAAAGTCCTGGGTTTTTATCCCAGTTCTCCTACTTAGCAGTTCTGTGACTTTGAGACGCTCTCTTACCTTGTATCAGTCTCCATCTGCCTGTCTGTGAATTAAAGATAATATAACTCACTTGAAAAGTTGATTTGAGGAGTTGATAATACTGTAAGGCAGTATGTGACACACACACACACACACACACACACACACACACGTATAATGCCTGGTACAAAATAAGAACACAGTCAACTGCATCTACTTTCATTTTTGCTTTTGCTAATGTCCACAGCTACAGGTATCACATGTCATTTATAATTTAATTTTTTTTAAATGATGAGTCCCCTAGAAAGTGTTATGGAGGCTCACAGAAATAGACCACCAGGGACCTAGGGACCTAGAAGGCTTGGGGAATGTTTTACAGAAGAAGGGATGCTTGGCCTAAGTCAAGAAATAAACTCCCTCATCTGCCGGGTCCAGGCAGGAATCCCATGTTAGTGATGGGGATTGAGGGCCAACATGAAGCCATGGGGACAGCAGTGAACTCAAGAACAGTGACCCCATATGCAGGGGCTCTGTTGCAGCTACCTGTTACCATGGGGAATATATGTTCAGTGTTGCCAATTTCTAAGGCAATTTGGAAATACGGATTTTAGTGGAAAACTACTGATTTTTAAAACACTGTGCAAGAAAAGTAAAACCCATGTGTAGAGAAGATTCAAGAGACTTGAAGTCTTGAGACTTGCAAGCCAAGTCTCAGTGGATTAGGAAGATGTAAGTATCTTCAGTGGCTGTTGAAGGCCTGACTGGCAGAGGGAGCAGGGAGGGCAAAGACGGAGGCCCAAAAGCATGTGGCGTGTTTCGGATAGGTCCAGGCCCGGTGTGCATGTCTGAGGGTGACCAGTGGGGAGATTGGCGCAGGGAGTGGGTAGAAGATTATGGAGAGTAATGTGTGCATCGCTGATGGTTCATGGGCATTGTATCAATCTCCCCTTTCAGTGGAAGGAGAGTAAGGGAGGGCAGGTCCTTGTTGGAGGAGGTCAGAGATATATGGAACCAAACTCAAACTTTGTGTGACTAACTCACCAAAGAAGAAGTCCTGAGGAAAGAGGGAGAGGGGGACAGAGCCCAGAGATGGAGCCAGAGGCTGGCTGGCCGTGGTGGAGTGTAGCGATGAACTAAGGGGAAGGCTTTGCCAAGAATAAGATGAGGTCAGCCAGGACTCAAGAAACATTGGTGCTGGGTTCCCTGTCAAATGTCCTCTTTTTAAAGATGTATGGTGGAGGGGGACCGTGTTTTCCTATGGGCCAGTTTTGCCACATGTAGGGCTCAGATTTCAGATGGTAAATGAGGTACCTTCAGGTGACTCATGGGCATGGCATCGAATCAGTTAGTGAAGAAATGTTGAATTTATTGTCTTGTCAGTTATTTTTCAGACCTTAGGATTATATCAAGGTGACTTGATTTCGTTGGTGTTTTGTTTTGTTTTGTTTTTAATAAGCCCCAAGGTCTCCAACATTTGCTAATCTACCCTTCTAGCCAAGAGACCCAGAACACTTGACAGGCAATTCTAACGTCTGGGTCTAATTTAGTAACATTGTTTTACTTTTGAATTAAGCTCACATTCTGTATTGACAGAAGATACCACTCTTTCCATTTACTTCAATATATAATTTTCTTTTACAAAATTCTACTTAGGATTGTCTTTTATAATTTTAACATATTCATTTAGAATAAAACTGCATTGATTTATTGAAAATCAGATGGATGTGAAGAAATTGTATATATGGATTGCAAGTAATTGGAGTTTAAGAATCTGTTTTCTGATGGTGGGTTTGCAATCAGGGGACAGATCTGGGTTTGCATTTGGGAAGTTTCAAACTCTGCTTGTCTGCAAGAGGGACTAGTCAGGGGCAAGGATACAGTCAGAAGTCAAGGCTGGATTGTACAGACATGAGACCGGGAGTCTGAGCTAGAACCACACAGGAGATGGAGAGGACGGTCTGAATTTGGAGAGAGTTCATCAGACCTATCCATGCGGTTTGGTGACCCTGACCCTGGGTCATGGACAGCTCTATCCAGGGACATATCAGAGGCTGCTCCTTTCACGTACCTGTGTACAGCTGGCTGCCATGAGAAGTGGAGTTGATCAATATGAACAATAAATTAATCTCCTGGGTCTCAGAGGGTTAGATGCCAGTGAGGTTGAAAATGAGCACAAAGCAGTCACCAGGGTTGGTTTTCTATTAGTACTGCTCTCCTTCCGTGAGGATGGGAGTAGATCAGTCCTCTGGGCTCTGACAGGCAGAACAAAGACAGAGGGGAAGGCGTGCTCCTGACTCTGGAGGGCCTCTCCCTGGAATGGGAAGCATTCATGGAGGAGTTTCTCATTAAAGACTGAAATGAGATGATGCTCAAGGCGGACGAGGGCAAATAGTGCAGTGAGCACCATTTGGTAAGACTCAGGATTTGTCTAGGGATTGGATTTCTTTTCTGCTCCAAATGTCCTTTGTTTAAGGCTGATTACGTTTATGCATTAAATGGGTAGATGCTCCAAGATTCCCCAAAGCTGTGGAAATGAAAATTAAAGCATCCCGAGAAATGATATTTGAGTCACAGTTGAAGGCAGGGAGAGGAGTTGAGACTCCTGGGTGGCCTACGGAGATGGAAGTGTGGAGGAAGAAGTGTGGCATGACTCAGGAACTGAGTAGAGATATGTTGCTTGAGATGAGGCTGGGAAGTAGGCAAGGGCCAAGCCACCTAAAGCCTTGCAAACGTAGGAGTACTTCGTCCAGTGTCATAGAAAGAGATTGATTTTAAATGGAATGTGATCTTATGGTGTGAAATAATCGGATGCGTGATGACAGTCCCATTGCTTGCTCACAGCTTATACTTGACCCCTAAGACCTCTAGCAGGTCACACCTGGTCCCACTATCTCTGGCCAAAGAGTGGGGCAGGGTCATCTAACCACAGCAAAGCTTTTGTCTGGGTTGCTTACCTTTTCTATGGGTGTTACCTTCTTCCTCTCAGGCAAATTCCTCAAGACCTTGAATCTCCTTCAGATTAGGAATCCTATCAGGCAAGGCTGTCATTCCAAATGAGTCCATAGCCACTACCCAGCCTGTTCTTTGGCTGGGTTTGGAGCAGCCAAAGAATGGTGCCCCCATATCTGGCCAAAGAATGGTGCCATCTAGCATTGGCAAAGCAACCCACATTTATAGATTTGCCTCTGTTCTGTTGAGATATTTATGAGGCTTGGTGTGTGTACCACAATAGACGCCATCTTAGCCTTCTCTCTGCTGGGAAACCAGGCACTCTGACAGAGACCGACACATGTAGCATCCCAACAGCCAGACTCAACATCATTTGTACTTGAACTTGGGGACTAACCCAGAGAAGAGATGATAAGTCCCAGGGTTTGGAATTAGGTGTCCAGAACCTCGGATAGGGGATGACAGTCAACTCTAGAGAGGACTCCTCCTCTCTAGTTGGTTTCTTAGTTGCTGCCAAGAAATACTTGGCATTTTTGTTCACTTCGACATTATTTAGAAAGACAAATTAATATGGTAGAAAAGAGTTTGGGAATCAGATCTGGGTTTGAATCCTGGTTCTGGCCTTAGTCACTAGTTGCAAGATCTTGGAAAAACCACATTAGCTTTCAGATCCACAGTCATACCATCTGCAAAATGGGTTAGATAATGTATGCCATGGATTGTTCTTGTGGGCTGTATTGGGACATCTTCACCTGCACAATAGAAAACCAATTTGAGTCAGTAAAGAGTTAAAAGACAAACAGCTGTTGGGTCAAATAACAGCAAAATTGGGCTGTTTTCTGGTATAGCTGGATCCTGGTTTTTAAATTCCAGGTGGGGACCACCAGCTACGGGCTTAAATTCTACCTGCAGAAAGAGAGCTTCTTTTGCCATGGTTTCAGTACAAATTCTGAGGATGATGTTTATTGGCTTAATCCTAGTCAGTTTTGGAAAGCAGTACTCTGCCTGTCTATCTGCCTTCATCTACAACCAGAAGTAGGTTGGGCCCCAACTGAACAATTTAAATGGAGTACAGTGGAGTCTCTAAAGTAAACCTTGACTGATTGTTTTTCCAGGAGAGAAATAGTAAATGACCTAGCTTGCATTGAGCACTTACTGTATGCTAGACAATGTTTTTGGCACTTTATGTACATTCTATTAATTTCCTTTTAAGTAGACTCCATACCAAGTGTGGAGCCCGGTTCAGGGCTTGAGCTCATGATCTTGAAATCAAGACCTGATGAACTGAGAGCAAGAGTTGGACACTTAACCAACGGAGGCACCCAGGCACCCTTATGTTCATTCTATTATTGAATCTCTATAAAGATCCTTTTCGATATGTACAATATTTATCTCCATTTCACAAATGAGAAAACTGAGGGAAGGGGGCCTTGACTAGTATGCCTGGGATCACCCAGGTAGTAAGTGTAGGATGAATTTTCAACCCAGGTGGTCTGTCTTTGATTCTTAACCACTGGTGACACTACTTCTGCCAACGATGCCCCACAGGAGAGAACAGTCAATGGTCCTTGACTGCTCTGCCTGCTCGGTGCCCGGCACACAAGTAAATGGTCACTCTGTTTTTGAGAATTTTTTTAACAAAACCCTCAAAGGAATAGAAATAGCTTAGGCCATTGCTAAATGACATTCTGGGATGCATCTCTGCATTTAATTTCCTCTTAATCACTCCTCTCTAGGTGTTATCGGAGGTCCTCAATGGGTCTGCTTTTTGGAATGATCAAAATGTTCACGGCTCCAGTCTCTGCTTCACTTCTCTGCACGACTGAGAGTTATTTTTGTAGACAAGAGCTTCTTACTCCAGGGTGGGTCTCTGCACCTGCCTTTTATATTTTATCTGCGGGTTAGCTGATGCTTTCTCTTTTACTGAACTTTGAAAATGAGATGTTAGTCATACTTTCCTCTCTCAGTGATTTTAGGGAAATTTGAAGGTAGTGGTGGGCTGGGGGTGGGGGAGAGGCACATAAAAACTGGAAGAGCTTCTCAAATGGACGCAGTGTGGAGTTAAATTAGCCTCTGATGGGGCCGGATGACAGACGATGAGGGGTGCTGGGCACACTCAGCAGTATGATGGGCAAAGATGTAACACACAGAGTGCTGTGAAAAAACTTCTGAGGTAGAGCAGGCCGTTTGTCTGATACACCGTCCCGTCAGCCTTGAAGTCGGCTTTGGGAAGCTAGTCTGAAGAATCATAGCTAAAACAGACTGGTTAAGAGCTTTAACTCGGAATTCTCAAAAGGCCTGGGTTGGAACCCCAGCTTGGCCACTTCCCGGTGACTTAACCTCTTAGATGCTCATGTTCTCATGTAAAATGGACAGAATAAGAGTAGATACTTTCTGGGGTTACCGTGGGACTCATTGAGCTAATTTACTTAGGGTCCTTATCATCCTCGCTAGGCAGAGGGTATGCCTCTGATCAGTGTGAGCTGCTTTATTACATTACTACATTTGCAAAAGCAAAGCAGAAAACTCCTCTTCTTCTTTCACTCTGGAGTCAGTTTCTTAGATTTCTGGTAGGATCAGAGACGTTCATGGAATTGGTCTAGGACCGTTAAGTACCTAGCAATGCAAATAACAAAACTGAAACTGGACACCGGGTCCCCATTCATAAGTCTGGAGTTCTGTATATTCTGCAGGTACTTATCAGTCTGGTTGAAGGTGCATAGAGAGGGTTGGGAAGCATGCCTGAAAGTGTGGGCCATTGCTGATTGGAAACGGATTTAATCTCTGGTGCCGACTCAGATTGATTGATAGTGTCTGTACGGAGGGCTGCGTTGATGAGGAGTCTGAGCGCAGGGTTCTACAGGAGTGCCTGATTGATTGGTGATGTCTGACAAGGGTGAAGGGGGCGGAATTACAGTGTGTGTGCCAGAAATAGGTGGTTGCTGGCCTGGAATCTGGCAACCAACCACAAATGCTTTGTATTTAAGCACAAAGATGAAGAGAAGGTAGCTATTTCATGCTTGGTCTTTACTTTTGAGCACTCCTGTTTCTCTTGCTATGTTACAGATTTGTAATCCATCAAGGTACTGGTATTTTATAGATGATACATGGCTTAAACACAATTTAACACTTAAAAGCCTTATACCAGACACATACAGCCTCACTTTCCTAGGCCCTTGGGAAATTTACCTGACTTCAGCCTCAGATAGGGTTATGCATTTGATACCTCAATTTTAAAAGGGTCTTATAATTAAGTCTTATAATTAAGACTTTATAAATAAGTCTTATCTATAAGATATTTGTCATCTCTTAAAAAATGAGATCTGTCATTGTATTATATACTAATTGGGGCTGAATTGCTTACATTTTAATACCATTAATTATAGCTGTTGCTTTCATTTGTCATTTATTTTACTTAAAAGGAGCAAGTCTATTTTTGTATAATTTTTAGTGATACTTTTTTAAACTCTGAATTAAAATGCATTTAGGAAACACCTAATTAAGTGCAGAGCTAGTTATCTAGAATAGTTCTGTCATCCCTTCTCCAAAAAAAAAAAAAAAAAAAAAAAAGGCCATCGGCTTCTTTTGTGATGAGTAGAGTGAGTGTTAATTAATTTTTTTTCCTCTTCAGTTGGTGTGTTTTATTATCCCTCTTCTTGATATGTGATTGGGTGACTTTACGATGCTTTAGATAGAAAGCATGTCTTGTCCAAATGTGATTTATGTTGTCCCAGAACTTTTGCACAGTTCAGCTGAAATTTTCTTCATGTTGATCAAGGTCAGAAAACCCAGGGATTATACCATCCATCTTAGCAGCTGGAGTGCTGAAATAATTTCTGATGGAAGTTTATGCCGTAGCAACAGAATCCAGAGGTTGGCTGGGGAAAACATGCGCACACGTGTAAACTCGCATATGCACAAGCACGCGAATGCACAATGCCCATGCATGTGTTATATTGAGTTTTTGTCATTTTAATTGGGCTTTTTTTTTTTTTTGGTCTATTATAGGTTAGAATTTAATTTTGAATAAGGTAATCAAAACTACAGTATCTTTTACTGTGCTTATTACAGATTAAAAGCTCTCAGAACCTACAGGGCAACCAGAAGTTTTTTATATTTTCTTTTTCTTTTTTAAATTTTTTTTAAAAGATTTTATTTATTTATTTGACAGAGAGAGATCACAAGTAGGCAGGGAGGCAGGCAGAGAGAGAGAGGAGAAAGCAGGCTCCCCGCTGAGCAGAGAGCCCGATGCGGTGCTCCATCCCAGAACCCGGGGATCATGACCTGAGCCCAAGGCAGAGGCTTAACCCACTGAACCACCCAGATGCCCCTATATTTTCTTTTTAACCAGAAGATTTTCTGAGTGGATTGGAGGACAGACCCTTTAGAAGAGAAAATATTTCAAGCTTAAGACATTCTAGCTTTTGGTTAAGGGAGTGTATGTATGGAAGCAAATCCTGGTCATAAAGCAGGCTACAGGGTGACTCAGCCAGGGAGGCTGATAGCTCTTCCCAGGCGCCTGATTTGGTTGAATCACTGGTTCTCATGGTATACAGAGATTCAAGTCAGAAGAGTAATAGAACTTCAAGTGTATCTCTTGCATCCCCTCAGAATAGTAAACGACCTTGCAATAAGGAAAAAAAGTTTCTAATGTGATCTATTCAGATTGAGTTTTTCTGTTGATCCATTCATCGATTTGTAGATTGACAAATACTGATTTTGCCCTGATGATAGGAGTGTCTTCCTGGGGGAAATCATGAAGGCCTGAGAGTGATCACTAAGGAGTTAATGGAAAATTTACACAAGGAAATCATACATACACTCAAACTCATGGTGAACACCTGTCCTTGATAGCTGTATGAAAATGCAAATTAAAGCCAGTGTGAGACACTAATTTCTACCTACTACTGATGTGAAAGTAAGAATATTACCTCTTCCCAAACTAGCAAAATTACCATGAATATGGCTCTTGTATTCTCTACTAGTTATATTGCAATTTGGTGGAACTCACTTAAAAACCAGAGCACCCATACCTATGATTGACCATGAAGAAAATCATTCCTTTGACCCAGTCTTATTCCTATAAATTATTACGTTTGCCCATTCTTAAGTGCGTAGCTTCTTGTGTTGAGTGTAGAACATGACAGAGTATAATGTAGCTGTTAAAAGTGACTAATAGGCTTGGGTCAGAGGTCCGTGGAATAAAAACTAATGTGATGTCGAACAAAAACATAAGATGGCATGTGCTTCTGCTGTGATCAAGTACACAGTTCACGGCGGGGGAGAGAAATACTTATGTTTTTCAGTGTTCAAACACAGTTGCATTAATTTATGATTTGAGAATTAGAAAATAAGTCATCGTGTTGGTTAATTTTATGTGACCACCTGATTGGCCATGGGATGCCCAGATGAACTACGGTATCTGGGTGTGTCTGTGAGGTTGTTTCCAGATGAGATTAGCACTGGACTCAGTGGACTTAGTAACGTAGACAGCCCTCCTCAAGCTAGGTAGGCCTCATTCTCCATCCAGGGTCTGAAGAAGACAAAAGGCTGAGAAAGGAAGAATTTGGCGCTGGTGCCCTGCCCCCTCCCTCACTAATTGAGCTGGGAAGCTTCATCTCATCTTTTCTGGCCCTCAAGCTGCGATTTATACCAGGGACTCCTCCACTTCTCAAAATGTCAGACTGTGTCAGCCATCAGTTTGCAGATGGCAGATGGCGGGATTTTCAGCCTCTATGATCACATGAGCCCATTCTTCGTACTAAACCAATGAATCTCTCTCTTTCTCTTTCTTTTCCTTTGCCTCCCATATCTGTATCTAGATCTATAGATCTTCTGTTGGTTCTGTTTCTCTGGGGAACCCTGACCACAGTCATAATGGAAGAGATGGAGTTCTTTCAACAGAGGATATGCAGGATTAAGTTCAGGGCTGAGTTTGAGCATGTCGCTTAACCTTCATGCGTCTCACATTCCTCTTCAGCACAGAGATGACAATAATAGCACCTACCTCTTAAGGTTGTTGTGAACCTTATTATTATTATTATTATCCATAAGGTATCCCAGTGGCCAGTTCAGTTCCCAGCACATAGTAATTATTGAATGCGCGGTTGTTCATAGTAGTAACATTGCTAAAAGCCATAACAACAAAAATCATGATACACAATTTATATTCCTGTGGAGAATTATAATCAGGGGAAAAGAATCTTTAAACAAGACACCGTAGTCTACAAGAAGTGTCTCAAGTGAAACAGTAAAACGTTACCCAGGGGCCAAGCACAGGAAAGGCAAAACTGTCCCATTGCTGAGTGGCCCTTGAAAGAATTCCG
>NW_019154129.1:10375100-10476633 GCF_002288905.1 Enhydra lutris kenyoni | reverse complement strand
TATCTTATCTTATCTTATCTTATCTTATCTTATCTTATCTTATCTTATCTTATCTTCAAAAAGGACCAGTGGGGCTCGCAGGACTGTTATCCAATACCTTTCTAAATCTATTGGGCAGACATTGCTAATTCAAGCAGGTAAAATTTCCCAGATGGGTATGCTTCATGTTTGCTGAAAATGGGACCCTCCAGGATGAGTAGCAACTTGGAAAACAAAGGATGGAGCAGTCACAGAGAGTAAACCTGCATCCTGGTACCAAGCATCCTTAGCTGTCACCTCCGAGGGATTGGGTGGTAGCTTCTCTACCAAATAGGGGTCTCCAAGCCCTTTGTCAGTCATGAAGCTAAAGCAACTACTGATACTCTTGAGACATAACTGTCTCCTTAAGTCAGATCAATTTCAGCCCTTATTTGGGAGGTGTTCATAAGTATTTTATCAGATGTTCTTTTTGGCAGCATTATCAAGGAAATGACTTCAGTTTCCTGTTTCACCTTGCTGGTGTATTTCATTCAAGGACCACTCTTCCAAATAAGTTGGAGCCAAACTTTGTTCATCAGCCTATCCCAATACTTTTAAGATTCCATAAAACCACTTTAAAGCTGCTGAGATGACTAAGAAGAAATCATGGTAACTGTCAAGTATCCTTATCAAACAGGTGATTTTTAATGCCTCCGGTCATTTGTTTCCTTACACTATGCAGTCTGTTAGAGGTGTGACATTATTTGCAATCAGTGAAGCTATCTAATAGTTCTTAATCACTTTTGAGGCTGAGGAGTTTAAGTCTGACTCATCAGCCTGTATCAGGATTTGAGGCTAAGTTAGCATTAGACAGAAGTTGACAGTCATTTTTCATTTAATGTCTATATATGAATCATTGGAAATACTAGGGTCATTGGAACAGTGTCTCAGAAACTCAAAATTAATTTATTTATGCCAGGTACACCTGGATCTAGGTCCTCAAATGATTCCTTAGGAAACATGCTCTGCCTCTTAACTGCTTTACTACTTTCCTTGGGTTTGGCTTATGCCATACAGCGGTAGGGGCACTAATGGCTCTGGAATTACCTCCTCACTGAGATGAAGCCAGTCTTACACCAACAATATGGAATCATAATGGGGGGAGAATAGTGCCCCCCCACCCCAAAGAAAAACAGCAGTGTTCCTTACAAAGTAGGATGGATATTGGTTAGGTGCAAACAACAATTGCCCTCACAGCCCAATTTCCAGATGATCGCCAGTCTCCAAAACCCCCTGGTCGATTGCTCTCTGGTCTCCACTCTCTTACCTCATCTCCCTACCTTTGCTCCAACTCTTTTCCATCCACTTGCTGACCCTCAAAGGTCATCCACATCCCTGCACAAAGCACAAAGTATTCATCAATCAGAAACGGATTCAGCACAAAGAAGTGTGAAACGCCAGGCTGACCTGCTGGACTGGGCTCTAAGCTTTAGGACAGGCGGGAGAGCTATTTGTGGCTCACTCAGCAGAGTGCCTGCGGTGGAGAAGAGGTCTTGAATGAACACAAGGATAGCAGTTTATGGTCAGCTGAGGAGATGAGGTCTCTGTGTTCACTTAAAAAGCCAACATACTGCTCTGGACAGAGAATGATAACAGCCACGTCAGTGATGAGGGGAAACTAGTTTTAGACGCTTGTAGGAGAAAATAAACACTTGCTGGAGGAGGTACGTTATCCCGTGGACCCTGCAATACTAGCCAAACTCGGAAAGCATGTGCACAAATCAAGAACAAAGGAAAGGGGCTCTAGAAAAGAAGAAACGGTAGAAGCAGAATTCCGTCCCTTAGAGGTGCATTAAAGAAATAGAACTTTGGGATTATTATAGGAAAGATATCAGATATTCAGCTATCTCTTGGCTGTAATAGAAATACAGTTCAGATTGGCTTCAGCTAAAAATGTAAGTGATTAACTCCCTCTACTGGGTTGAAAAATGACCTCCAAAAAGATATGATAGGAGTCCCAACCCGCTGCACCTGTAAATGTGACCCTATTTGGAAATATGGTCTTTGGAGATGTATTCAACTTAAAATAAGGTCATATTGGATTGTGGATAAAGGTCCTAATCCAATGGCCGGTGTTTTTAATGAGAGAAAGGAGAGGGAGATTTGTATATAGAGACCCACATGCTGAGGGTAGAGGCGGTGTGATGATGGAAGCAGAGATAGGGAGAAGCAGCTACAATCCAAGAATAATGAGGATTGCTGGCAACCACCGGAGGCAAGGATTCTTCCCTAGAGCCTTCAAATGAAACATAGGGCTGTGGACACCTTATTTCAGACTTCTTGTCTCCATAACTAAGAGGTAATACATTTCTGTTTTTTAAGTCACCCAGGTCGGGTTGATTTGTTACAGCTGCCTTGGAAAACTACATCTGCAAGTACAGGAGTATCTGGCTTCAGGGATGGCTAGATCCAGGTGCTCATAACATGTAATCGGGAATATACTTGTCTCAGGGTGCCTGGGTCGCTCAGTCGTTAAGTGTCTGCCATCAGCTTGGGTCATGATCCCAGGGTCCTGGGATTGAGCCCTGTATTGAGCTCCCTGCTCAGCGGGAAGCCTGCTTTTCCCTCTCCTGCTCTCCCTGCTTATGTTCCCTCTCTTGCTGTCTCTCTCTCCATCAAAAATAAGTAGAATCTTTTAAAAAAGGGGGTGGGGGGTGGAATATACCTGTCTCTATATCTGGGCTTTTTTTATCTTGGATTTGACTTAATTTTATGTAGGCTTTTACCAAGTGGAGCAAAATGGCTCCAGAAGATTAACTCCAGATTTACCTTTGACCAATTTCATGAAAAAGTCCTAGGTTTGGTCATGGTTGGGTCCTGTGTCTCTTGCTGAACCAGTTCTTTCTGACATAGGTATTGAACGCTGTCTTGGGCTAGGTCTGAGTCTCAGGTGCATCATGAAATTTGGGGCAACTATCAGCTCCACATGGCCTCTAAAGGAAATGGGAGAGGAGAGATCTCCAGAAGGAACAAAGGGCCTGGAAGATTTCTCAGAGGGAAAACTGGAGAGATGAGGAGGAGCAGGGACCGTTGTCATCAGAAGTAGATAAAAGGATGCTGTGCAGGGGGGAGCACGCACACACACACACACACACACACACACTCACACACTCACACACATACCCCTTCCCTAGGTCAACTAGGATCACATTATAGAGAGCCATGAGTGCAGGCAGGAAGGTTTTTAACCCTGGTCGCACAGGTAAACTTGAGAACACTGGACCAAGAGGTGAGAATTACAGTTCCTGAGAGTTCTGAGTAAGGCCTGAATGATCAGGAAGGTTTGGCAAAAGGTGGATTGAGAGGGGCGCCTGGGTGGCTCAGTGGTTAAAACCTCTGCCTTCGGCTCAGGTCATGATCTCAGGGTCCTGGGATCGAGCCCTGCATCGGGCTGTCTGCTCAGTGGGGAGTCTGCTTCCTCCTCTCTCTCTGCCTGCCTCTCTGCCTGCTTGTGATCTCTGTCTGTCAAATAAATAAATAAAATCTTAAAAAAAAAAGAGGTAGATTGAGGATAGGACACCATCCTACCCTCCTATAAATTTTGGAAAGTCCTGAGCCCTTCCTGTTTTACAGCTGTACACTTAACCTCAGGTGGTTCCTAGCCTGGCGTAAATTCTCAATAGTAAATAAAGGTGTCTTGGTAGCCCCTAGAGGAGGTGGAAGAGGCCCGACCTCGACCAATGCCTTTGGGAATGAAAAGGCCTGGATGTTTTCCAGATGTGACTCATTTTCCCACGTGAGACCAGAAGAGGATCAGGCTTCCAAAGGAGTAACAACTACTTTCAAGTACTAAATATTTCTTACCTATTAGAGCATTTGCTAACTGCGTTATAAGCATGATTCAGTTAATCTGCATGCCCAACTAAAAACATAGACACTTTTTTTTTTTTCAGATGATGAAATGGAATTCCAGAAATATGATTGTCCCAAGCTCACGCAGTGAGAGAGGTGACAGGGCTACAATTAGAACTGAGGTTGGCCTAACCCCAAGACCATTCATTTTTCATCTCTTCCCACATGCTACAAAATTAAGGGTTGCCAACACACTTGACAATACTTAAGTCCCTGATGGAACATTTGACTGGTTACCTATATAAATGCAAATACATATGAAGCCATAGATGTACATGACCTGTTTCTGTGGAGACTAGATATCTTTATTTTGTTACTTTAAGTTCAAAATGGACTTTTTGCCTCAAAAGGCTACCTACATCAAAAGACCCAAAAAAGAAAGTTTAAAACATCCTGCATAAATGAAGAGCCCCATATGAAAAACACCGGGGAGCTAGAATTAAATAAAAATTAAGCCTGGAAGCGGAGTAATGACCCAATGGTTCATTACAGCCCTACATTTTCAATCAAAGATAAAATCTCATTAAAAGTATATCTTTGATTAGGGAACAAGTTTGGACTGTTCCAAAGTTGGATCGCTTTATCCACAGACAGATGAGCCATGAAATCTTTTTTCCTTCTTTTCTAACTTTAAAGACAGAGAGCTATTTATCTTCTGACATCATTATAAAGGTTATTAATATAGAGGAAGACTGAACAGAGATGGTAAAGCTTTTTAAATATCTATCAGCGACTTCTACCTCATAAAATTAAAGGACCTATTTTTATACTCTGTTGTGATTTTAGAGAATAATTTCTATATGTGTCTAGACTGATTCATCAGTAAGGAACCATAGTGAGCATCTAATCGTGCACTAATGCAGCAGAAAGAGAGTGCAAGCCACATGTGTCATGCTAACATTTTTCTAGTAGCCACAATAAAAAGGTAAAAAAAGAAGATGAAATTAATTTTAATAATGCAGTTTATTTAACCTATATGCTCTATTTTCATTTCAACATGCCATCAATATAAAATTATTTATGAGATACTTGATATCATTTTGGGGGGTATTATGTCTTCAATATCTAGTGTGCATTTCACATCTCAATTCCGGCTGGCTTCAGGAGCTCAGTATGGCTTTGGTACTGGGCAGCACACGTGTAATCCAATCTTGTCCTTTGAAAGAGAAACCAAGGATCTGAGAAATCTCTTAAGAGACTTTCCAGTAACAAAAGAATTTCCTTTTGAGACTTGGTTGTGTACTTGATTTCCCCCTTAATAATGTGCTTTGGGGAAACATTTCTAAAACAAAAAGTATGCTGAACTGATGTAGGGACTCCGTTAGACCCCATGGATCTCTTAATAGAGGCTCTAGTGAATTGATTTCAAGAAGTGCCAACATCTCCCTCACTCTAAGCTTGCAAACTTAATCTCTGACTATGAATATTTGATAAGGCTTGTTATATAGTTTACCAAGGAAGCTTGTTGGATCAGCGATTTATACAGTGTTTCCAAGTGTCCCATGAGTCCTGCAGTCCTAGATGAAGTCATTCTAGGTGGTATATGGACTTGTCATTTAATATACAGATTTTCCTTGACTTACAGTGGGTTACATCCCAAGAAGCCCATCATACATTAGAAATATTCTCAAAAAATACATTGAATGAACCTAACCTACCAAATGTCAGAGCTTAGCTTAGCTAGGCTACCTTAAACATACTCTGAACACCGGCATTAGCCTACAGTTGGGCACAATCATCTAAGACAAAGTATATTTTATAATAAAATGTTGAACAGTCCATATAGTTTATTGAATACTGTACTTAAAGTGAAAAACGGAGCTGTTTCAGCATCCTGATTGTTTACCCTTGTGCCCACATGGCTGACTGGGAACTCCTGCCCAGCTTCCCGAGAAAGCATTGAATCACAGATCGCTAGCCTAGGGGGAAAAAAAAAATCCCGAATTCAAAACTTGAAGTACAATTTCTACCGAGTGTGTATTGTTTTCACACCCTCATAAAGTTGAAAAACTGTTAAGTCAAAGCATTGTAAGTTGGAAACTCTGTAATGGAATCATAGAGTGAGAACATAATTTCCTTTTCAAACTCATTTCAGTCTTTCAAATGTCAGGAAACATCTCTGTGTGTTTCTGTTATGTCTCTAACACCTCTCTCCTAACCCTTGCTAATTTTTTTGAATAGACCGAGAACTGTTGGTAGACAAAATATCCAGCTGGAATTCAACAAGTGAGGAGCATTGCTGTGTTTTCAACCCATTTCGTCGGATAGTCTCCATCTATTTATGGCAAAGTACACTGGTTTTCGGTTTTGGTGGTGACATAAAGCAGTGTTTTAAATTTTATTGAAGCCTAAGGGCCAACCTAAGGGAAAAATAATAACCTAATAACTGTAAAGGTGACCCCCATGGGTGAGGAAAAACTAGTGAAGTAGTTATGTGAATGAACTGACGTCTGGGAAGTATTCGTCTTGTCTTGGTGATCCAGTAGGGAGTTTTGTCTACGCTTATTTCCAACATCATTGTATTGCATCATTCCTTACTCTCAGTTTCCCTTCCTCGCCCTGGCCATTTTCTACAAATGATGTTTCCCGGTCACAGAGGGACATTTGGATATTGCCGTTGAAATCCTTTGCTACCATCGGGGAGCAAGAATAACCTGTCCCCTCGAGAGCCCTTCCGTTTAGACTAAGAATCAGACTGACATGAGACAGATTAACAGGAGAAAACCAAGTTTTTACCTGTGTCCACAAAAGCCACACAGACATGGACATTCCAAAGGCAGTCAGGCAAAATGAGGTATGCATGTCATTCTGAACTAAGGAGAAGGGGTAAGGGTCTGGTTCTTCAAAGGGATGGAAAGCAATCCTCAGGAATCATGAGAAAGACTAAATGTTTGGTGGGGCGCGTGGGTGGCTCAGTGGGTTAAAGCCTCTGCCTTCAGCTCAGGTCATGATCTCAGGGTCCTGGGATGGAGCCCTGCGTCGGGCTCTCTGCTCAGCAGGTTGCCTGTTTCCCCCCTCTCTGCCTGCCTCTCTGCCTACTTGTGATCTCTGTCAAATAAATAAATAAAATCTTAAAAAAAAAAAGAGTAAATGTTTGGTAAACAGTTACATCCCAGGCCACTCAGAAACAATGGGTCACAGAGAAGACTGTGATCAAGCAGGGCTTGCTAGGTTCCTCCCCGTCTGCCATACTTAGTTCTTACCCTAACGTAGTTCATCTGCAGTGTTAGCTCTTCTTTCTGCCACAGGCTCAGTATCTAAAGTCCTCTTAGGCAGAGGGAGGTAAAGAGCTCTTCTGAATCTGCTGGGTCTTGATTGCTTTTAACTCAAAATAATCCTTACGCCACAGTGGCCTGTCTTGGGGTGGCTGCCCTTGACCCCCACGCTACCAGTGGAGAAAATTTCATAGTGCTATACCCATCCCTTCCAGGAGGTGCCCTAATTATCTTTTTATGCTAAGTACAGATGGATTGGAAAGGAAGTAGCATATTTTAAGTATCTCTTTTGCTCAAAAACTTAAAATGCTTGCACAAAGGGTGGGTTCATCCAAGTTCAAAGTTACCACCCACACCATCCAAAAGGACGCCAGTGTGTTCTTTGAGGAAGGAAAGGATGACATTTTCTTACATGCAGTTTCTTTCTCTCTGTTCTGCTTTCAAGTTCTGTTTGTTAATGGTTAACTCATCAGGGAGAGGTTAAACAAATACTAGAATTTTCTTCATAAAACCATCTTTTCTAGCTCTCTTTATTATCTTTCATGTCATCTTTCAACTCAAAGCGTTTCTCAGAGCTCTTTCATTTTTCTGAGATTTACTTCATGTTCCCCTAGAGTTTATTAAAGCAGTATTTATTTTTTATCTGCCTGGGAGACAAGACAGGGTGATTAAAAGTTTAGATTCCTGACTATCATGGGATTCAGCCCAGTTTTGCTACTTCCTACCAATGGGGTCCTGAGGAGGTGAAACCACATCTGTGAACTTCAGTTTCCTCATCTGTACGACGGAGTCACAGGAGAACCATAATGCAGGTTGATAATTAAAGGAGGTAGGAAAGTGATTAGTATGAATCATTATTAGTAGAATCATTATTACTAGTATTGCATGATTAGTAGAATCATTATTACTAGTATCCTTCACCTCTTTGCTTCTCTCTTTTTTTTTTTTAAAGATTCTTTTTTATTTATTTATTTGACAGAGAGAGATCACAAGTAGGCAGAGAGGCAGGCAGAGAGAGAGGAGGAAGCAGGCTCCCTGCTGAGCAGAAAGCCCAATGTGGGGCTCGAACCCAGGACCTGGGATCATGACCCGAGCCGAAGGCAGCGGCTTAACCCACTGAGCCACCCAGGCGCCCCCTTTGCTTCTCTTTTTTAACCAGCTAGTAGCTTGGGTGGGTGACTTGGGTTGTATTCTAGAACAAGTGGTTTGACTTGATCGTCTTATTCTGCTTTTCCGGTGTCAGAGATAAACTTTCGCTTAATGGGCGGTAGAGGTTATGTTTGGTGAGAGTGACTCCTGTGGTTATGGTTTAATTTTTGTTTCATCTTCCTCAAGCGGAAAGGATGGGTAGGCGGCCACCTAACTCAGCAAACTATTCATTCCACAAATATTGCTGGTCAAAACATTAATGGAGTGCTTCCCACTGTTCTACCTACCAGGATGAGCACAGAATTGAATAAGTACTTATACAAAGATCACAGTATAAATGCACATGGAGCTGCATGATAATTGGGATGGAGTAACTTTTAACATACAGAAATATCTATAGAAATTTCAGGTTTTGGTCCTGGTCTCAGAGGAAATAGAAATAGATTATATATATAATTTATTTATTTTTTATCCCATTTTATCCTATCCTATCCTATCTTGGGGCACCTGGGTGGCTCATTTGGTTAGGTGGCTGGCTCTTGATTTAGGCTCAGGTCATGATCTCAGGGTCCTGGGATTGAGTCCCATGGGGGGCTCCCTGCTAGGTGGGGAGTCTGCTTGAGGATTCTCTCTTTTCTCCCTCTGCTCCCCACCCCCACTCTCTCTAAAATAAATAAAACTTAAAAAAAAAAAAATCTTTGCTCTCTCTCTGGGTAGCAAAATTTTATCAGCAAGTAATATTAGCCTGGCAAACTGTTGAGAAGGATTTGGAGGTATAATCAGATTTAGCAGAGTAGTTCTGTGATCAGTTAGTAATGTTTTGTCTGCAAAGGTGGGCACATACAAATATTTTTTGGAGGTATAATCAGATTTAGCAGAGTAGTTCTGTGATCAGTTAGTAATGTTTTGTCTGCAAAGGTGGGCATATACAAATATTTTTTCCTATAATCAGTTGAGAAATGAATTAAAATAACTTACTGTTAATTTATCCTACAAATTCAAAACAAACAGAGAAATAAATAACACACACATCATCACAATACCCTCCTCTCCTTCTCCCCCCACAATCAGGTTGTTCTACCAACAGATAGAATCTTGGCTCCATGGATTATATGTTCAGTTTTCAACTGATAATGTTGGTCTCATAAACATAACCTCTGCCTTTTTACCTCAGTTCTCACTTATGTGAGGTGGAGAAAACTACCCTTTCTACTCAACCAGCTTGTTCTGAAGACAAAGGGAGTTATTCAGAAGATCAACCCAGTAAACATTTACTGAGTCCCTTGTGGCTTTCACTGTGATGATGCTTGGAAAAAGGAAAGCCAGCTCTTTAAAGCAAATTTTGATATGAGTATCTTTCTTTTTAATTTTTTCCCTTATTTGTTCATTTCACTTGTATTTCTTCTAAATTTGGAGCTTCTGTCAATAAGCTAAAGAGTTCCTCTGACTCAGAGCTCTTTGCTATTACCTGTTTTCCAAACCTGGTTTGTTTTACCAGAAAGAGTGAATGTTAAGATCTTTTTGAAGTTCTTCATGGAAAATAGTGAAATTCCTGGATCTTGAGTGTGCCTTTTTTTTTTTTTTTCCGATTAAACAAACAAAGACAGCGAGCAACAGACAGCTCCACCGAATTCTTGCTTTCCATCTGTGTTCTCAGATAGTGAAGCGGGACGCGGGAAGCGTTCCGCGGTCCGGTGCAGGTCCCCCCGTTGGCCACTAGAGGCACCCTTCTGTTTCTATCGCGATTGCTTCCTCCGGTTTTACA
This sequence comes from Enhydra lutris kenyoni, assembly GCF_002288905.1. NCBI lineage: Eukaryota > Metazoa > Chordata > Mammalia > Carnivora > Mustelidae > Enhydra > Enhydra lutris. The sequence continues at coordinate 10,466,634 of NW_019154129.1, read as the reverse complement.
GAAGATTGCCCCCTTTTGTGGAACTACGAGGATCGGAAAAATGCGTTTCAAGGAAAAGGAAAGTTAGAAGTGTACTTAATAATAGTTATATTTTAGTGCACTTATCATTCATGTTTTTATAATGATTCTGCGGTGATTTGGAATAGGGTTTCTCAAGCTTGGCATTGCTAACATTTGAACCAGATAATTCTATGTTATTCTATGGGGGCCGTGCTGTGCACTTGTAGGACGCTTAGCAACATCCTGGACCTCCACCCACTGGACGTCAGGAGCATCCCCTCCTTCCCTACCCCTTCCAGTCATAACAACTGAAAATGTCACCAGAAGCTGCCACGTGTCCCCTGGGGGATAAAAGTGTCTCTGGTTGATAATCCGTGATATGGGAAAATGTTTCCATCAGCAGTAGATTCATGGTAAAGTATATCAGGGGTGAAATTTGTAAAAATTTCAAATAGTTTAACAAAAAGGTAAAATAAAGGCAAAAAGATAAAATAAGAGAAAGGGGAGAAGTAGTACAATTTGGAAAAAGAAAAAAAAAATAAAGAAGGAAAATAGGAGCATCTGCCTTCAGCTCAAGTTCATGATCTCAGGATCTTGGGATGGATGGAGTCCCATGTCAGGGTCCCCATTCAGTGGGAACTCTGCTTGTCCCTCTGCCTCTGCCTTTCCCCCTGCTCGTTTTCGAGGTCCCTCTCCCTCAAATAAGTAAATAAAATCTTTTTTAAAAATTAAGGAAAGAAAAAGAACAAAGAGGAAAACAGCTTTGAGAGTCGAGGGTCCCAGGCCAGCAATCCCCATCAGGCCCCTGGCATCTGACAAGCCCCGTCTCTGAATCTCTGCTCCAAACAGTGGACATGAGGGGTGGTGGCAGTTCTCCATCAGTGGGGAGCTGTCTTTAACAATGGGACTGAGAGATTCTGAAGACTCTATCTTGATATTTATTTAATGACAAAAGGGTTAACTACCAAATTATTGTTTTTCATTGGACTTTACCCGGAGGACTTATGTTAAAGTTTTAATGAACGAATAAACCAGAAGGGGGGTGTCTTTTCTAAATATAAAGAAACGAAAAAGGCATACTAACCGAATGCAGTACAGTGAGGTTATTTTTTGGAAAGGCTCTAAGTGAGCATTGAGGCATTTAAATATGACAGTAGATATTAATATTAGATGTCAGTTTTTAATTAAAGTGTGTTTTCTATAGTGTGCTAATAAAACTGTGGCTATAGACGAGGCTATCAGGACATGCATGCTGAGTTACCTGGGGGTGAAATATTTTCAAATGGTTTAGTGAAACCAAAGATAAGTATAGGTATGTGCATATGCAGATGACACACCCACACATATAGATATATACACACGTGTATGTTCGTGTGTATATATCTACTGTGTGTGTGTAAGTAGGCAAACTGCACAGACTGAGTGAATTACATCAGGTCTAAGGTGACCACAAGTCCCAGGTCTGCGTGCTGTGGTCTAGGTACAGACAGGTGTGTGGGGTGGCGAGGTGCACGCTGGACATCGGCCGTCACAATTTGAGCCTCGTGGTCAGATGCGCTGGGATGCAGCTCCTCCTTCCACCAGCGAATATCTTGTTGCCTCTGGGTGTGGTAACTTTGAAGCCCGAGTAAAACGGGAATCACACTTTCCTTACCAGAAATGGTTGTAAGCATGTACATGTAGTATATGTGAAAGCTTCTGTCATGTAGTAGGTGCCTGCTCCTAGATGTCCCCTCCTTTTCTGCAGGGGATATAGTCTTGTTATAAAAGTGGGAGACATCATGAATGGCCCCCAATTATGACTAGCTCATGGTGGGGCCTTTAAATTCTTGTTTGCATCTCACTTGTATGTTTAAGCATAGGAAAACAGTTGAATTTCCTTATGGTTTGTGGGGGCAATTAGCATTTTTTACGAGTCAACTTTAAGACCTGATTTTAAACACCTGCATACAGATACGTTCCTTAGTAGGCCTATGCCTGTAACCCGAGGGTTCTTGGTGCAGAGTCCCATGTGACCAGTAGATGGCAGTGCACGATAAAGAAAAAGGTCCCGGCTGCCGGCCACTGTTTTAATTAGCTAAAAGCAAGACAGGTATGCTTTTATATAGTTTTTGATTTTGTAATTTTCCTGAGCAGCCATTGAGGGCAGATGTTTTCATCCTTTCCCCCAGTTTAAGTATCAGAGGAGAGGGAATATCAAGATGCAATCAGTTGCTGGCCCCGGCCAACCCTCTGAACTTAAGTCTTGCAAACATCATCAGCTTGTGCCATCTTAGAAATTGCTGCTGTGGAAGGAGGCATGGAGCTATCAATTACTTCTAGGGCTGCAATCCCCCTCTGTCCTTGAAAAGCAAGCCAGCTGACTCTGTGGGTAAGATTAGGGGACAGTGTCGTGATGAGAAGCGGGCTGCTTTATCAATGTCCTAGAAGTTGATCTGGAGCCCTGGAGGAAGAAATTAAAGATCAGCTTAAATTTGTACATGATAGCTAAGCCCCCTGTAATGAATTACCATTAAGTGGTCAGCAAAGTAATTGAAACATGGAAGGCTAGAGGAAAAGAAAAATTCCTTGAAGCATGATTTCTCCTCTAGTTGCTCCTGGTCCTTTGAATGAGAAAAGCTTAATGTGAAAGGGGCTGGTATGTTTTCAGTACATCATATAACTACCAGACCCATCTTAAACATTTTATGTTATTACTTAAGGTAGTGGTATTAGTGCCCTTTTACAGATGAGGACAACTGAGTCCCAGGAACACTGGGTAACTTGACTGCAGTTGCACGATGATTAAAAACTTTCAGGTTAAGATTTGAGCCTCCATTCCTTGCCACATCCTTTTCCCCCCTGGCCTCCATTTTTGGAAAGGAATGCTAAATAAATATGTGCTCTCTTCTCTTGTATTCTCTGCAGTCCCTTTATTCCTTCTTTTCTTGTTAGCTGTCAGAAAATAAAGACAGGAGATCGTTACATTGGCAGTAAATGATCTTAATTAAGTACTGAAAGAGGAAGAGCTTCAGTTTTTTAAAATAACACTTTAAAAATAAACCAAGCCCATTTGTTAATCATGCAAAAGTAGCACGTGTCCATTGCAGTACATTTTAAAAACTATAGAAAGTCTAAGAGGGTACCTTGCCACTCAGGAATTACAATTTTCACAGTTTGGTGCTTTCTTTTATCTTCTTTTCCCCTAACTACCTATAATTTCCCCCTAACTACCTATAAAACAAACAGTGTTCATGCGTTGTTGTTTACATTATATCACAAATGCATCTTCTGCCTCAATAAATATTATTTTCCTATAAATACCATGTTTAATGGCTTTGTGTCCTCTTTCTATGACACGGATATTTCCTAGTTTTTGTTTTGTTTTGTTTTGTTTTTGTTTTTTTTTACTATTTCTCTCTCTCTCTCTTTTTTGGTACAGTTAAGAGGATTCCAACTCGGGGAAAAAAATAGATTCTCTCTGGCTTTTGAAAAATAGAAGATGCTACATCTTAATGAAAATATTCTTAGAAAATGTGTGACGTGCTGATCACTGGACAGTGCACTTTATCTGCATGGTTTCATTTAAAACTCGTGGAACCCCGGAGTAGTGGGGTCTATCATTTCCTCCACTTAAGAAAGGGAGATTGAAAGAACCAGCCCCTCCAGTGTAATCAGGCTGCTTTTGACCCACCCCACACCTGCCTCTTGAGTAGCCAAGTTCTTGTCACTCAGGTAGGACTCAACCACACTAGGTAGTGGTCAGGGGCCTTTCATTGCAATCTGAAGACTTCTTTCCAAATGGGAACTTTGCAGAATCTCATCGGCCTCTCCTGAACGTTTGTCCCTTCCCTTTCACTGTGATGATGCTTCGAGATGCCCTATGTACCATCCAGTTGCACATAGATGAGAGCATACCCAAGGACCGCTGTGCCCAGGCCTCCCTTGTCCCCGGGACGCCCCTTGTTTTTGTATAATTTAAGCACTACATGGTTTTGCCATTTAAGTTCTGTGAAATTGGTGTTCTCCCATCCATGAAATTATATACATCTTGGGAACGTTTCCAGTTATTAAGGGAGTGAATGCATTCTTCAAAAGGGGTGAGCCAGCACGAGCTGATAGAGCTTACCCCAAACAGCGCTGCTATCTCTCCTTGCCACTTTGAGACACAAAGCCAGGCATTTTCTTTTTAAATTCTAAGGCAACTAAACTGCAAATATAAGCTTCTCGTTATGTATCCAGCTGCAACTCATTCCTTTCCCCAGTTTCCCCCATCACACCCTCTCCTCCTCCCCTCCTGTTCCCATCCAGAAGCCCATGGAAATTGTTGGTAATACAGATTTCATGTTCTTTCCAAACCCTCCCCAGACTGCTGCTGCTACTCTCTTGTGTTTTGGGTGCCCATGACAATGATAAACGATCTTCCAAACAACGCTTTGGATCGAATCATATCACGTATCTGATTTACATGATAGTGTGTGTGTGTGTGTGTGCAGGTTCTGCTCATGATGATATTATTTTAAACTATTCATTATGTAAACACAAACAATTATCATGTGACTTCATGGAAAAACATTGCTAAACTCATTTCACAAATCGCTGAAACATTAACATATAGGAATGGCGAGCATGTAGTTCCTAGACAAATCAGACTTAGAGAAGAAAGATATTTCTGTGACTTGGGGCATCTGTAGAAAATCAAATTAGAATTGACCCTTCTGAAGTCTTGGTTTTAAAGTCAGGGCATAATCTGTATTAGTCAGGACAGGCTAGTCTGTGCTGCAGGAACAAGCATCCCTTGGAACCTCCTTGGCTTATTACTTGCAAGTTACATTCTTGCCACTCAAATCCCACCCTAGATACTGCAGATCCTGAAGGCTGTGAGCTTCCAAAGGATGATACCAGGATGCAGGCTGCTTTCATTTGAGCAGCTATGCTTGTGTCTTCTGTGACTCTGCGGGTCGTAGTAGCAAGGGAGGAGAGGGTATGGACAGCTGACACTTACTCTTCATGTGTCTTCAGTGGGACACAACTCTTGAGAGTTGTCACGTGATATTCCCACTCACTACGGATCATCCAGAACAAATCACGTAGGCCCAGCCTAGCTGCAAGGGAGTCTGGGAAGTGTGTGCTCAGGAAATGTGGAATGAACTCGGACTCAGTAAATACCTCTCATTTATCTCTGCCACCAAAATGGGCCTTCCAGGTGGAAGCTTTAGAAATAGAAGATGCTGCATGTTCGCAGAAATATTCTTCACGTTCTGTCTTCTGCACTTTACCTGTATTATTTCACTGAAGCCACACAGCAACAGCTGTGGAGGCAAGCATTTTATCCAGCTAATTTCTGAAGCACCAGTGGAGATGAGATCCTGGGGTTCTAACCTAGTTCTCCCAGAGGCCAAGCCCGCATCATCATGCACCAACCATTCTGCCCACAGAATGGTTGTTAAGAACCCTTGTTAAGAAGCTGAAAGACCCCAGAGTCATCCTCTCAGGCTGATTGTGGCTGGAGGTTTCATGCAAACTAGTTGTAGGATCTCTGGCTTGAATTGTTTTTCAGTTGTTCTACATGTTTATGACTCATGTGAGTTGCTCTACATGTTTATGATTCACGTGATGAAATGGACTCTGTTTAATAAGGAAGACATTTCTCTTAAGTCTTGTCCTCCACATTTATTATATATGAAAATCTAAATTTATTGGATGTGGTTCATGGATAAGTCTTCCTTTTACAAAAGGGAAAAAAATAAATTTTTGAAATAGTAACTTCCTCTCATGCATTTAAATACATTTTATTTTTTGCACAAAGTAATTTTTGCTCTTATGTAAGAGATGCTTATCAGGGACCTGTCTTTCATATAAAGTGCCTCAGACTGTTCATGGCAACGTCCATTCTAAATGATATCTAAGGCTTTCTCTTGTCAATATCTTACTGAATGTAGACACATTCGCTGGGGTCCTTTGTCATGGTAACTCTCAGGAAGTACTTCGGTGACATGCCTATCATTCATGTTCTGTTTGGTTCCTCGCTGCAGCTCCCACAACATGGAAATAAACAGAGGGCCCAGCTGTTTTATTTCTCGGTCTTCCTAGAGGGAGGGACTCATTGCACAGACCTCCTGAGCGAGGGCAATAAGCTTCATCTTGTGCAAAGCGATTAGTCTCTGAATGCAGTTTCCTTTTGTCTTGTGCTTTGAGTGTGTGCATGTGTGTGTCAGTCGAGAATCTGCAGCTATGAGGTGTGAGAGTTGACTGGTCCCCAGAGCATAGGGGCAAGCTGATAGAAAATTAGTTTTGGGTATTGATGATAAACACACTAATCTTCTTTGGGTAATCTTTTGAAAACAAAGCTGCCTTATTTATTTATTAATATCATTTTTTTTTTCCTGTAGGGAATTATCCATGACTGAAATAAAAAAGGCTTAGAAGGTGTTCTTAGATTTGAGCCTCTAGCTTTTAAGGATTTCAGTAAATGTTATATTACCCATGGCTTAAAACATGGGCTAATTCATCAGCCTTTATTTTAAATAACATTACTCTCTAAGAAGGTATTTCATTTTGTTTTATTGGAATTCTGTGATGTGGAGAAATAATGATATTATTCATGCTTTTAAATGTACATAGAGTGATAATATCGCACATTCAATATGTCTCTCTATCGAAGATAATCACAGATCTGTTCATTGACATAAAGACATGAAAAATTATTTTTTTAAACAAAAACATCCAGAAACTAGAGAGATTTAAAATGCAGAATGGTATTGCCTGGTAAGACAGTTTAACATAAAAAACAAGAAAATCGACCTATTTGTTTTAAAAGTGGTGTCTCAGTGAAAGGCAGATCAAACCTCAAAAATTATCATTCCAACACTCTAATCATACCGAGATGATGCTAAGATGATTTTTATGCCTCATTGTTAAGCAAGACCAGGCAGAGATTCATTGGTTGATTGGTTGGGAATCATAAACCTCTGTTTTTAGTCAATTATAGTCAGGTAAGAAATGGGTTGAACCAGAAACGGTATTTCTAACAGCAAGGTATTTCAAGTTTGTTTTTCCTGACTTTAGAAGTTCCACGAGCCACCAAGTGTAGTGTCTGGAGGACATCCTTTTTCTTCCTTATAAATTCCCATCGCTGAATTCTTCCCCCTTTGGCCCCTGAAACATAATCAGTGGAATTGGCAGAGCTGGATTTTCATTTTCACCTCCGGCTAAATCTGTCAACCTGTGATGAGGTTGGTTGAGGATCATCATGAAGCAAATGTTTTCATGTTTATAGAGTGGAAACAAGGACCAGCACCCATTCATTTTGTTATCCGTGTTACATCATGTTCGTTCTGATTGTTAACATGAAGATGTCACTCCACCTTGATGTATGTTGGGGAAAGGAAAAGGGAATTGTAGAGTTCTGGAAAGAAATCTCCCAATTATGTCTTTTGTATCAAAAAGAGTCTGCTATTAGCTGTGTGGGAGCTAGATGTCACTCACATCAGGAGATGATTTCCTGTCCCTGTAAAATTAGTCCTGTGGTTTTCAGAACAACTGTGTGTGTGTGCTGGGGGTGGCGGGGAGGGCGACGGGGGAACTTCAAGCCATAATAAATGTGGCTGATTTCTTAATTTCTAAATTGCTTATTCTGCTGTCACTCTGCTTTCCTCGCTCTCCCTTTCTACCTTCCATTGTCCTCAAATCCAAACCTGTCACTTTCAAGACCTATTAATTCTGCTTCCTCGGTTCCCGTAGCATCCATACCCATGCTGTGTGTGTGTGTGTGTGTGTGTGTGTGTGTGTGTGTGTGTGTGTGTGGACTGCCACCCTCGTTTCTAAGCAGATGCTATGTTGCAGGTATCACAATATGTACATCAGATATAACATTTCACATCATCTTTATATCACCCCTAGGAAGTAAGAACGTATGTTTCTGCAGTCCAAGATGGCCTGAATACACAAATGTGAAAAGATAGTGGCAGGCAGAATAATGCTGTCCCTCTCCCTCCCCAAAAAAGTCCATATCCTTATCCTTGGAACCTGTGAATGTTTCGCTTTATGCGGCAAAGGGACATTGCAGATGTGGTTAAATTAAGGACCTTGGACTGGGGACATTATTCTAGATTGCCCGGGTGGATCCCATGTAATCACAAGGGCCCTTAAAGGCTGAGAATCTTCCCCTGCTATGCTCAGGATTGGAGGTGTGACAAGGGAGCGATTGTCCAAGGGATGCAACTTTCCTGTCTTTGATGATGGAGGAAGGAACCATGGACCAAGGACTACTGGCAGCTTCTCAGTGTTGGAAAAGGCAAGGAAATGATTGTCCCTAAGCAGCTCCAAGAAAGAATGCAGCCCGGCTTGCAGATGCCTTGATTTCAGTCTAATGAGATAAATGCCAGGTTTATAATATGCAGAACTATAAGATGATAAATTTGTAAATATTTTGAGCCACTATGTTGGGGGAGACATGTTATAGCAACGACAGGAAACTGTTCCAGTGACCAGTGACCTACCTTTGGCTCAGCAGCTGTCTGAACTCCATGGTTGAGCATTGCAGAACCATTGCGGTATTCCCTAACCTCACTAATATTTTAGTCTTCCTTCTTTCTAACCTACATTCTTTTTTTTTTTTTTTTTTAAGATTTTATTTATTTATTTGACAGACAGAGATCACATGTAGGCAGAGAGGCAGGCAGAGAGAGGGGGAAGCAGACTCCCTGCTGAGCAGAGAGCCCGTGTGGGACTCGATCCCAGGACCCTGCCATCATGACCTGAGCTGAAGGCAGAGGTTTTAACCCACTGAGCCACCCAGGCACCCTCTAACCTATATTCTTGAAGTCATTTGCTAACTGATACCTCTGCCTAGAGTTCCTCCCCTGTCAGCCCATCCTACTCATCACAGGTAAATTATTCTTCCTAACACATTGGCATACTTAGCTACTTTCAGTGACTCCATGACTTCATAAAGGAAAGAAACAAATGACCTTCCATTTAAGTCATTCATTCACCTACATTCTAGCAAAAGGGGAAAATTGCTTCCTGTCTGTGCCTGGTCATGTGCTTTACCCCTGAGCACCTTTTCTCCTACCCCTTTCTCCTCTTTGGAATGCATTTGTCCGGACATCTGATCGAAATGCCACCCGTCCTCCAAGTCAGAGCACTATCTCTGTCTTCTGATCCATTCGGAATCACCACCATCATCAAACAATGACGTCGCGTCGACAGTGAGGCTGAACACTATGCTAGACCCTTTGTGAGCGTTATTTCATTTACTGTTCACCCGTACGAAGAGGGCATGGTTATTTCTCCCACTTCACAGGTGAGAAAATTGAGTCAATCTCCTGAGATGACTTTATGCCAAGTTCAACTTTCTGTTGTAATACAAGCATGTTTATGTTACTACTAAGATGTTGAAATATTTTAAACAAACTTCCATAATTTGATTTACAGACTCAGAGAAGAATTTCATCTCTTACAGAGGATCACAGTACATCTACCATCTGTTGAGTTTTTTGCCCCTATTAAATAATCCCTTTTTGGCTGCTATTATATCATATTGTCAATATTCGAGCCATTGTACAAGTCTCCAATGTCTGTTAAATTAGAGCAGAGGCTGGGATGTGAATCAATTTTCTATCCTATTTATCTTGACAAAAAATTTAAGAGATTATCCACCATTTGGAGTTGGCACAGATTAATTATGTAGATTATATCCACAGTTCTCGTCCAAATTCCATTATAGAGAGAAGAAGAGGGAACTGGCCTCTCTCATCACATGAAAAATTTATTTTTGATATGAATGGGAAATGTTATTGAAGAATACCTGGCCCAAGGAATTTCCAAAATATTTTAGTTACATCCCCTTAAAGTTATTTCTAGATATTTTGTTCACCAAGGGCTACTTTACTAACCGAGATGCAGCAACACAGACTCACTTACCATTCTTTGCCTCTCTTACCTGAGTGTGTTAGCTTTATAATGACTGTTGTTTTCCCATGTAGCAGCATGATGGCCACAGGATCGAGTCCTCCCATCAAGTACATGGGTAACCATTATAAAACGAGAGCTCTAGAATTGCCTCTCCTTTGCTTGGGCTTTCCCCCCGTATCAGTCATTGTAATTGAACACAGTGATTGGACAGACCTGGTTTATATTCCCATCCCTGGAACACTGGGTACTGTAAGGCAGGATGAGAAGGAAGGCATTCCTTGAGAGCAAGATTGAAGAGTTGGAACCAGACGTTGTGGGGATTGGAGGGACGATTGACGGATCAAAGCACGGGTGTTACCACAGGTAGAGTATCTGGTGGAGGGAACAAAAAGCAGTATGAAGGCATTCCGAAAGCTGTATGAAAAGATTTGATATTAAGTCAGGCAGGCTTTTGATGAGTACGCAGAGAATAATATCATTTTTAGATGACTGATATCTCAGAAAACCCTTGTCCCAGCAGATACTGAATATTATTTTTTTAAAAAGTAAAGTGCCATAATTAAACCTATTTGGAAACTGTTGGATTAAGTAAGTTTCTTTACTGCAAGATTTCTCAGAGCCCTTAAGGAGAACAGTGCACCTGTTACGCATCTCCAAGAATGGGATATTGAATAATGTGTTCTCTAAATGTATTCTTCCTTGAAATCTTCCCCCCCCCCACACACTTCAGTGAGAATATCATGATAATAGACTGTTATAGTGTCCAGTTTATAGCTGGCCCTCAGCAAATATTTGTTAAATAAAATAATGTCTGTGGATTACATTGGGAAATGCACTTCAGTAGTGATGAATCTTCTCTCTACACCTGTGGCAAAGATAAATAACATGCCTTTGATGTCTTTGTCGTAATGTCCTAGTTTGTTGGTTTCTTTATTTTTGACTTGTTCTCCCTGCTTGAAATCTAAGAGCGCTTCAGGGTCAGCTTCTCCATACAACCATGAAACTATGGGAGGAGACTGGATATGGTAAAAATGGTGGCCAACTGAGGATTCTTTTGAGAATCATATCTCATACACTTTTCAAGAGATGCCCAGACTTACACATTCTCATCTCATTTTTTATTGTATGTGCACATAAACTGACAAAGAAGTTTACCTTGCTTGAGGCAATTGTTGTATCTAGAAAACTGTGAAAATTGAATTAAGTTATAGGTAGAATGCACTAGGGAACTCATTATTAAATGAAATCTTATTCTGAGTATTTTTATAGAGCTGGGGATTATTTTGTATAGTGAATAACATCATCTAGTATATATAATAGGTCAGCTAGAAGTGAGGTATACAGTATTAATATGTACTGCTCTTATGGACATGTAGTGATTACTTAAAGGAACAACTGATATTTACATTATTACTGTATTTTTTTAAATCTCTGAGCTAAGCAAAATATTTAGGACTTGTTTTTAGAGATTTCCTTTAGAAAAAAGTCACGAATGTCACCTTGTTTTTGTAATATGCAATGGGTGTTGTTTTATATTGAAACTTCCACCCATTTTCTGTAAAATGCTTTTTAGTCCTTCCTGAAATAAATATAATCTTTGAAATTAGAGTTGATGTAAATCCAAAGGTAATGAGATTCAGTGTTTCATTGTAGCTGAATTAGATGGAGAACTTCAAATATTTATTTGAGGTTTAATTTGAGTAATTTAGGAAAACATTGAGCTTCCTCATTCATAAATGATAATTACTTCTCTTCATCAAATATTGCAGTGTGTTGCTATCAGTACAGTCTTGTTCAGATGTGAACACTTTCTTATCTCAAAGGGGCCTTTTCCATGTAACTTCCTAGGATTGCTTAACTTACAAAACCTTTAGAAATAGAGTTTGCTGTGGCTGTGTCTTGGAGTGTTTAGTTTTAAATGGAAAAGGAGGTGAGAAGTAGAATAACATTTACATTGATTTTCTTTAAGGGTGTGCTCTACTGAGAAATAGTATTTTGTCTTACTAAAGCACATGTTTAAGAAATGGAGATTGCTGTCTTGCAAAACTCCCAAAATAAACTCCAGCAGCTTAAAATGCCTGTAGCCGCTAGTTGATTATAATTCTGTACTAAATCAAAAGTGACTGCATTTAAAAGCTTCCATAAAGAAAAGCTTAGGCATTTCAAACAATTGCTTGTCCAATGCAAGATTCTTCATTTCTCTCCTTTCAGAATTTCCTTGAGGTAATGAAAAAAATTATACATCTGTATGTATTTATAAATGAATTCTGCAAAGATAGTGAGGAGTTGCCTAGAGAAGTCGGGGTACCACTTTGGTAGTGATAATAGTGTGGTCACTCTCAGAGTAGCTCTAACAGTATACCAGGTTTGTAATTTTGCCAGATCCTAAATCCTTTTCCACCCACTTTATTCACGACTCTTGACTTTACTCATGCAACCTGCTAAAGAAATTTATATTAAGCATTCTACTAATGAGGAATCCTTTGGGTGCAAGTGATAGGAACCTGACTCAAAATGGCTCACACATGAAAGGGAATATATTGGTTCATATGGGAAGTCCAAGGATTGTATTGACTTTAGGACTAGAAGAATCCAAAACTCAAGCTGTCCAGAATCTATCAATTTACTGTAAATCCATTTTACCACTTGAATCATTCACTCCGAACCAACTTGGGTCAAATGATTATTGCTGACCCAGTTTTTATGGTGGATGGATGGAATATGCTGAAGTACCAAGCCAAGGGCATGTGCTCACCTCTGGAGCTAAAGGAATAGAGGCAACCACATCTTAAAAAAAAAAAAAAAAAAAAAAAGTGGAATGTAGGATGATCCTTCCCCAAATAGAGTGTTGTCAACAGCAGAAAAGGGAGATTATTACTGGGTAAGCTGAAACAACAAATGTCTAATGGAAGACCGAACCATAAATTGGAAGCTGTCCCTACATACTCACCTTCAGCTATCACCAGGGCTTCTAGACCTACCCCAGATACAAGAATGGAAATTCTAATCAAGTGTTGTATATACCCCAAAGACCAGAAGTCTATTATTTATATACATCTATTCTATTTTTATTAAGGAACCCACAGTCAAAGAATCAGTCGGCCCTCAATAACTACGTCCTGACTGATCACCTTCCTCCGTAATTGAACTAACTAGAATTGTCTCTTGTCCCACAGCACACAGTCTGTGAATCTGGTGTTATATCAGCTCTTTGGAGATCATAAAATATGCATTTTGTTACTCATGAATTAGGAGTTGGAAGCCAGAAATCTACTTACATTTCTTCCAACTCCCTTAAAATTTTATTTTCCCTCATGCTCATTTGACAATTGGCTCATGTAGGTATCATTAGGTAAATGAACACAACATTAGGACCTACACAAAGGTTTGTGGGTAATCTATTTCTGCATCTTAGAGAGTTCATTTTACTAAGATTTATGAGAAATGTGAGAAAACCTGCATTCGTTCTCAAATGCAACTTTTTTAGAGAACAGAATGGATGCTTCAGCTACAGAAACTTGAGACGCTTAAGCAAGAGTATTCCTCTGAAGTTCTTTTGTGGCAGCCATAACCCAAATCAATTCCGTCAGTATCTCTCCCCTGGCTGGCCCCTGTCTTTCCCCATGTGCACTTGACTCTTTCTTTTGTCTCTTCAAATTTTTGTTTGCTTTTCTGAAGTCATCATCATCAATTAATATTTGCTAGGGGCCCATAGGGTCTAGCATGCCACTTCTCCATCTGTTGTTCACCAATGCAGACGTGGTGGTCCCACCCCTTTTTGGTTTGATTCACATTATTGTGTGCTATTTTCAACATCTTCCACCTGCCGTCCTCCAAGCATTCTCAAATCCCATGTGTTTGTTCTGCCCCGTTGTCCTCCCCAGTGGTTTCACTTTCCCAACCTTGCTCAGCGGTGAAAAATTCAGATCCCATCCCTGATATTGAATTCCAGCTCTGCCACTTTTGGGTTTATATGACCTTAGGGGGCTTTTGGACACTTTCTGACATTTTTCCCCCTTTCCCATAAATGAGGCATAATGCATATGTCTGTAATGTATGTAGATTCTAGAGTATGGAATTTTGTTGTTAAATTTAAATGAAATTGAAGGTAGAGAGTGTGGCGGGGTTCTTGGCACGTATTAAGTTCTCAAAACTGTACACTTCCCTTGTCATCTGTGGATTAGAATGGGCAGATGAGTGACAATCGTAATCAGCAGGCATCCATCAGCACCATTAGTAAGCAGCATTTCCAGTCCATTTCAAAAGCACATTCAGGTGCTCCTGTCATGTCACTTTATAAAAATATTTTTATCAGCACGCCAGACAGAATATGGACTGCTATTCTGGTGGACTTTGGCCTTGCAGTCTTTCCAAGTTCCTTCTACTCAGGTTTCCCTCCAGAGCTATTCCCCCCTCCCTTCTTCCAAAGTGGAAGACCACCAATAGTGGTCAAGGCATATCAATATTTTTCTAGGCAAAAACAGACTTTTCAGAGTCAAGACTCTGTTGCTTTTCTTTGTGGCAAAAGCCTGGCTTTAAAATCCAAGCCATTTGGCAATATTAACTGGGTTGGTGTCAGCACATTACATAATGTGTTAGGGGCCTATACTGGTCAGGCAGTCAGGGAACAAACACCAAGTGAATGATAGGTCATAACAGACAAATGGGCCCTTTCAACTAGACAACAGGAAGAATGTTTTCATTGGCATGGATAGCTATCTGTCAATCAGCCCGTGCCCCACTCTAATTATGGACATGGCATTGAGTTGATGCTCTGGGATCAAAAATGAACCATTGGACAAGCCCTTTTTCTGAAGGGGTTTATGATCAAGTTGCGAAAATGAGCATAACGATATGAACACTTATAGGCACAGCGGAGGAAAACTCATGATAGTTAGTTGTATGTAAGTGCCGAATGAATGGTCTGGGCACTAAGTATAGCTGTTCTGCTAGAAGTCCTTCAATTCAGGCTCAAAAGCAATGTTAAATTTGTGGACAGGTACAAATTGTTCTGCGTTATTGAGTCAAAACATAATTTGCCCATGTATGTGGAGTGAGCTAGCTGTCACAAATGTTTGCAGGGCAGCCTTCCCTTCTCTTGGCAAGAAAAACTTGAAACCTCTCTCTCATCAGATCACTGTTCCCGGCCCCACCCCAGAAGGCCTGCACAAACCAAGCAGGGATCTACAAACTGTGGAGATGTTGGCCCAAGGCGATTTGTTTGGTAATCAATGCCAGAGGTGGGGGCATACTCAGTTTTTCTGTTTGGTCTGGGAATGTTGGAAGAGCCCATATCTCACATCTCCTGTCTTGGGTGTCTCTCCCAATACATGGACCCAAGTCTCGTTGGAATGAAAATTGAGTACAGCCACCAAGGACTTGAAAAAGAAAAAAAAAAAAAAAAAGAAAAACATAGGTAGTGTTTTGAAGCTAATCACCTGGTAGATAAGATCATCACTGGCTAAAAGAAGATCTTGAAACTCACGTTGCCGTTATTACTACAGTTACCGTATTTTCTGTACAGTGTCTTAATAAGTGGTGAAAGTAATAGTTGACGACACTGAGAATTTATGATCACCTATGCCTGTAGTGAGGACTTTACCAAGGTATATCTGTTAATGCTCCAAATATCATCTTTCCTCCCTTTACTAGCTATACCCTTGAACTACGTAACTCTTATCAGGGTCTTCACAAGCAGATGCTCAGAAGACATTTGGGGTGCAAGGTGCTTATTGGGGATCCACATCTGGGAAAAAAAGGAGGAGGGAACAGGTTTGGGCAGAGGGGGGATTAAGACGGTGGTGTGAACCTGGCAAAGCTAGTGCGGCAGGTCAGAGTGAATAATCCTATCAGAGTTTCCCCACAGTTCAATGTGCTGAAACATCTGGGTCTTTGTACCCTACCTCTCCCAGGCAGTGGATGCAGGCTTCCCCAAGAGTGGTGTGACCTTTACCGAAGGCCAAGTGCTCTGCAGCTGAGGCAGACTCTGAAGGAGCTAGCAGCTGTGGTTGCCTGCTGACCTCACCTTCCACAGCTGGGCCAGCTGGTCTTGCCGTGAAGAGGTCCCTGGGTGGTGTGTTTCTGTATCTACCATCATCTTACTACTCCATAAAGTGGGAAGACCACCATCCCTATCCCCGAGGAGTTACTGTGGGGGTTCAATGAGATTGTACATTTGAAGTACTCAGCCCAGTGGTTGGAGGAATAATTGCTCAATAATCCTTTCATTTAAGACTATAGAGCAGACAGTATTTTCCCCCAAGCCATTTTTTTTTAACAACTATTACTTATTGTGATAAAACATACATAACATAAAATTTATCATTTTAACCATTGTAAATGCCCAGTTCAGTGGCATTAAATATCACATTGCTGTGCAGCTGTCACCACATCCATCCCAGAACTTTTTCTCCTCCCCAAAGGAAGACTCCGTAGATTAAGAATTAACTCCCCTTTCTCTATTCTCCCACAGCCCCTGGCAACAACCATTCTACTTCCTGTCTCTATGCATTTGACTACTCATATAATGAGTATACTCATCATATATGATACCTCATATCAGTGGAATGATGCATTATCTGTGTGTGTGTGTGTGTGTGTGTGTGTGTGTGTGTGTGTGTGTGTGTAACTGGCTATTGCACTTAGCCTAATGTCTTCAAGGTTCATCTACATTGTAACATATGTCAGAATTTCCTTCTGTTTTTTGTTTGCTTGTTTGTTTGTTTACTTTTGTTTTTTTTTAGCAGTGTTTTTCTTTTTCTTTTTTTTAGAATTAATTATTTTTATTAATATATAATGTATTATTTGCCCCAGGGGTACAGGTCTGTGAATCATCAGGCTTACACACTTCACAGCACTCACCATATCACATACCCTCCCCAATGTCCATAACCTAACCATGCTCTCCACAGCCCCCTGCCCCCAGCAACCCTCAGTTTGTTTTGTGAGATTAAGAGTCTCTTATGGTTTGTCTCCCCCCCAATCCCATCTTGTTCCATTTTTTTCCTTCCTTATCCCCCAAGCCCCTCATACTGCCTCCAAATTCCTCATGTCAGGGAGATCATATGATAATTGTCTTTCTCTGATTGACTTATTTTACTCAGCATAATGGCCTCTAGTTCCATCCACGTCATCGCAAATGGCAAGATTTCATTTCTTTTCATGGCTGCATACACACACACACACATATCTCACATCTTCTTTATCCATTCATCTGTTGATGGAAATCTAGGTTCTCTCCATAGTTTGGCTATTGTGGACATTGCTCCTATAAACATTCAGGTGTATGTGCCTCTTTGGATTACTACATTTGTATATTTAGGGTAAATACCCAGTAGTGCAATTGCTGGGTCATAGGGTAGCTCTATATTCAACTTTTTGAAGAACCTCCATGCTGTTTTCCAGAGTGGCTACATAGCTTGCATTCCTACCAACAGCGTAGGAGGGTGCCCCGTTCTCCAAATCCTCACCAACACCTGTCATTTCCTGACTTGTTAATTTTAGCCATTCTGACTGGTGTGAGGTGGTATCTCATCATGGTTTTGATTTGTATTTCCCTGATGCCAAGTAATGTCAAGCACTTTTTCATGTGTCTGTTGGCCATCTGGATGCCTTCTTTGCAGAAATGTCTGTTCATGTCCTCTGCCCATTTCTAGATTGGATTATTTGTTCTTTGGGTGTTGAGTTTGGTAAGTTCTATGTAGATTTTGGATACTAGCCCTTTATCTGATATGTCATTTGCGAACATCTTCTCCCATTTTGTCAGTGGTCTTTTGGTTTTGTTTCTTTTGCTGTGCAAAAGCTTTTGATCTTGATGAAGTCCCAATAGTTCATTTTTGCCCTTGCTTCCCTTGCCTTTGGCACTGATTCCAGGAAGAAGTTGCTGCAGCTGAGGTTGAAGAGGTTGCTGCCTGTGTCCTCCTCAAGGATTTTGATGGATTCCTGTCTTACATTGAGGTCTTTCATCCATTTTGAGTCTATTTTTGTGTGTGGTGTAAGGAAATGGTCTGGTTTCATTTTTCTACATGTGGCTGTCCAATTTTCCCAACACCATTTGCTGAAGAGACTGTCTTTTTTCCATTGGGCATTCTTTCCCGCTTGGTGGACAATTAGTTGACCATAGAGTTGAGGGTCCATTGCTGGGCTCTCTATTCTGTTCCATGGATCTATGTATGTTTTTGTGCCAGTACCATTACTGTCTTGATGCTGACAGCTTTGTAACAGAGCTTAAAGTCTGGAATTGTGATGCTGCCAACATTGGTCTTCTTTTTCAATATTCCCCTGGCTATTTGGGGTCTTTTTGATTCCCTATACATTTTAGGATTATTTGTTCCATTTCTTTGAAAAACATTGGTGGTATTTTGATAGGGATTGCATTTAAAGTATAGATTGCTTTAGGTAGCATAGATGTTTTCACAATATTTGTTTTTCCAATCCATGAGCATGGAACGTTTTTCCATTTCTTTGTGTCTTCCTCCATTTCTTTCATGAATACTTTTATAGTTTTCTGAGTACAGATTCTTAGCCTCTTTGGTTGGGTTTATTCCTAGGTATCTTGTGGTTTTAGGTGCAATTGTGAATGGGATTGACTCCTTAATTCCTCTTTCTTCTCTCTTGCTGTTGGTGTATAGAAATGCAACTGATTTCTGTGCATTGATTTTATATCCTGACACTTTACTGAATTCCTATATGAGTTCTAGCAGTTTTGGGATGGAGTCTCTTGGGTTTTCCAAATAAAGTATCATGTCGTCTGCAAAGAGTGAGAGTTTGACTTCTTCTTTGCCGATTAGGATGCCTCTTATTTTTTTGTTGTCTGATTGCTGAGGCTAGGACTTCTAGTACAATGTTGAATAGCAGTAGTGATAGTGGACATCCCTGCCATGTTCCTGACCTTAGGGGAAAAGCTATCAATTTTTCTCCATTGAGAATGATATTTGCTGTAAGTTTTTCATAGATGGCTTTGATGATATTGAGGTATGTACCTCTATGCCTACACTGTGAACAGTTTTGATCAAGAAAGGATGCTGTACTTTGCCAAATGCTTTGTTGGCATCTACTGAGAGTATCATCTGGTTCTTATTCTTTCTTTTATTAATGTGTTGTATCACATTGATTTGCAGATGTTGAACCAAACTTGCCACCCTGGAATAAATCCCACTTGATCGTGGTGAATAATCCTTTTAATGTGCTGTTGGATCCTGTTGGCTAGTATTTTGGTGAGAATTTTTTCATTTGTGTTCATCAGGAATATTGGTCTGTAATTCTCCTTTTTGGTGGGGATTTTGTCTGGTTTTGTGATCAAGGTAGTGCTGGCCTCATAAAATGAGTTTGGAAGTTTTCCTTCCATTTCTGTTTTTTGGAACAGTTTCAGGAGAATAAGTATTAATTCTTCTTTAAATGTTTGGTAGAATTCCCCTGGGAAGCTGTCTGGCCCTGGGCTCTTGTTTTTGGGAGATTTTTGATGACTGCTTCAATCTTCTTACTGGTTATGGGTCTATTCAGGTTTTCTATTTCTTCCTGGTTCAGTTTTGGTAGTTTATACGTCTCTAGGAATACATCCATTTCTTCCAGGTTGTCAAATTTGCTGGCATATAGTTGCTCATAATATGTTCTTATAATTGTTTGTATTTCTTTGGTGTTGGTTGTGATCTCTCCTCTTTCATTCATGATTTAATTAATTTGGGTCCTTTCTCTTTTCTTTTTGATAAGTCTGGCCAGGGATTCATTGAACTTATTAATTCTTTCAAATATCCAGCTCCTAGTTTCATTGATCTTTTCTCCTGTTCTTTTGGTTTCTATTTCATTGATTTTTGCTCTGATCTTTATTATTTCTCTTCTCCTGCTTGGTTTAGGCTTTCTTTGCTGTTCTTTCTCCAGCTCCTTTCTCCTTCAGGTGTAGGTTTAGGTTGTGTACTTGAGACCTTTCTTGTTTCTTGAGAAAGGCTTGTATTGCTATATATTTTATTTTCAGGACCGCCTTTGCTGTGTCCCACAGATTTTGAACAGTTGTGTTTTCATTTTCATTTGTTTCCATGATTTTTAAAAGTTCTTCTTTAATTTCCTGGCTGACCCATTCATTCTTTAGTGGCATGCTCTTTAGCCGCCATGTTTTTGCATTCTTTCCAAATTTTCTCTTGTGGTTGAGTTCTAGCTTCAGGGCATTGTGGTCTGAAAATACACAGGGAATTATCCCAAACTTGTGGGACTGGTTGAGACCTGGTTTGTGACCCAGGATGTGTTCTATTCTGGAGAATGCTCCACGTGCACTAGAAAAGAATGTGTATTCTGTTGCTTTGGGATGGAATGTTCTGAATATACCTGTGATGTCCTTCTGGTCCTGTGTATCATTTAAAGCCTTTATTTCCTTGTTGATCTTTTGTTTGGATGATCTGTCCATTTCAGTGAGGGGGTGTTTAAGTCCCCTAATATTATTGTATTATTGTCGATGTCTTTCTTTGATTTTGTTACTATTTGGTTTATAGTTGGCTGTTCCCATGTTAGGGGCATAGATATTTAACATTGTTAGATCTTCTTGTTGGATAGACCCTTTATGTATCATATAGTGTCCTTCCTCATCTCTCATTATAGTCTTTGGCTTAAAATCTAATTTAGCTGATATGAGGATTGCCACTTCAGCTTTCTGTTGATGTCCATTAGCATGGTAAATTATTTTCCACCCCCTCCCTTTAAATCTGGAGGTGACTTTGGGTCTAAAATGAGTTTCTTGGGGCACCTGGGTGGCTCAGTGGGTTAAGCCGCTGCCTTCGGCTCAGGTCATTATCTCAGGGTCCTGGGATCGAGTCCCGCATCAGGAGCTCTGCTCAGCAGGGAGCCTGATCCCTCTCTCTCTCTCTCTCTGCCTGCCTCTCTGCCTACTTGTGATCTGTCCCTGTCAAATAAATAAATAAAATCTTTAAAAAAAAATAAAATAAAATGAGTTTCTTGGAGACACCATATTGATGGGTTTGGTTTTTTATCCATTCTGATACCCTGTATCTTTTGATTGGGGCATTTAGCCTATTAAATTCAGGGTAACTACTGAAGGATATGAATTTAGTGCCATTGTGTTGCCTGTAAGGTGACTGTTACTGTATATTGTCTCTGTTCCTTTCTGGTCTGTTAGTTTTAGGCTCTTTCTTTGCTTAGAGGATGGACCCCTATCAATATTTCATGTAGGGCTAGTTTGGTGTTTACAAATTCTTTTAATTTTCATTTGTCCTGGAAGCTTTCTATCTCTCCTTCTATTCTCAATGATAGCCTAGCTGGATAAAGTATTCTGGGCTGCATATTTTTGTCATTTAGTGCTCTGAATATATCATTCCAGTTCTTGCTGGCCTGCCAGGTCTCTGGATAAGTCTGCTGCCAATCTAATATTTCTACCGTTGTATGTTACAAACTTCTTGTCCTAAGCTGCTTTCAGGATTTTCTGTTTGTCACTAAGACTTGTAAGTTTTACTATTAGATGATGGGGTGTGGACCCATTTTTATTGATATTGAGGGGGCTTCTCTGTGCCTCCTGGATTTTGATGCTTGTTCCTTTTGCCATATTAGGGAACTCCTCTGCTATCATTTGCTCCAATATACCTTCTGCCCCCCTCTCTCTTCTTTTTTGGGAATTCCAATTATTCAAATATTGTTTCATGTTATGGTATCACTTATCTCTTGAATTCTCCCCTCATGGTCTAGTAGTTGTTTGTCTCTCTTTTGCTCAGCTTCTTTATTCTCCATCATTTGGTCTTCTATATTACTAATTCTCTCTTCTGCCTTATTTATCCTAGCATTAAGAGCCTCCATTTTTTATTGCACCTCATGAATAGCTTTTTTTATTTCAACTTGGTTAGATTTTAGTTCTTTTATTTCTCCAGAAAGGGATCTTATTTCTCCAGAAGGGGTTTCTCTAATATCTTCCATGCCTTTTTAGAACCCAGCTAGCACCTTGAGAATCGTCATTCTGAACTCTAGTTCTGTCATATTACCAATGTCCGTATTGATTAGGTCCCCAGCCATCGGTACTGTCCTTTGTTCTTTTTTTTGCTGATGAGTTTTTCTGCCTTGTCATTTTATCCAGATAAGAATATATGAATTGGAGAATAAAATCTAAAAGGGTGGCAAAGACCCCAGAAAAGTGTACCCTAACAAATCAGATGAGATCCAAAACCAGGGGAAGAAGAAAAGGGGAAGAAATAAATAAAAATTAAGTATATATATACATATATATATACACATATATATGTATACATATACATATATATACATATATATACACTCATATATATGTATACATATACATATATATATATATACACACATATGTATATATATATATGACTGGTGAATAGGGCCACTTACTTGATTTTGGGTATATTTTGGTCTCTTAGAAGAAACTACCTCCCAAAATTTTAAAGAAAGAAAAATATAAATATAAATATATATATATATATATATATATACACACACACACACACACACACATATATATTATATAAGTTCTGTGTGTATATATATATACATACAGAAATAAGGGTAAACATAATGAAGGGATGGACTATGTCTGTAAAGATGAAAATGTTTAAAAAATTCTAAAAAAGGAATTGATAAGTTAAGGTAGTTGGGAAAAGGAAAAAAAAAAGAGGAGGGAATGTGCTCAGGTTGGAGACTATAACAAAGCCATGTGCTAGATTAGGGTATATTTTGATCTATTAGGAGACATTGTGTCCCAAAATTTTTTAGCAAAAGAAAAAAAAGACAAAAACAAACCCTGTATTTATGCAAAAAACAAGGTTAAATACAATGAAGGGATAAAATATAACAATGAAGGTTTAAAAAGAATTTTTTTAAAGAAAGGTATTGTTAAGATAAACTAGTTTAAAAAATGTTAAAAGAAGAAAGAGGAAAAGTTAAAAAAAATAGAAGAAGAAAAAAAAATTAAAAAAAATTAACTTTGCAAGACTAAAGTATCATGGGGAAAAGCCATGAATTCTTCGCATTGCTTTTCCCTAATTCTGGAGTTCTGCTGTTCTCCTTGATTGGTGAGCTTGGTCTTGGCTGGATATTCTTGCTTATCTTCTGGGGGAGGGGCTTGTTGCTGTGGTTCTCAAATGTCTTCGCCTGAGTTGGAATTGCACCACGCTTGCCAGGGGCCAGGCTAAGTAATCTGCTCAGGTTTGTTTTCAGTAGGTTTTGTTCCCTGAATGCTTTCCGTAGAGCTTTGGAGGACGAGAATGAAAATGGCAGCCTCCCAATCTCTGGCCCAGAGGAGCCGAGTGCTCAGGGCCCCACTCCTCAGTGTGCCCTCAGAGATTAGTAGTCATTCAGTCCCTTTTCCCTGGTCTCCAGCCGTGCTCTGAGCTCACCTGGCCTGTGCCTGAGCATTTCTGTCTCTGGTGCATGGCCCCATTTGGAGTCTCCAAATTCATCAGATTCCTGCTGTGTTGTTCTTCCCAGAGGAGTAAGGTGAGTCTCCCCAGATCTGCCATTTGTGGGTTCCCTGCTCGGGGAGCAGTGCCCTGACCGTGCCTTAGATCACAGTTTAAGGTACCCGTGATCTGAAAGCTCACTCCTTGGCTCTGTCTCTGTAGTCAGCTTCCCCGATCTGATACCTGGCAGCTCTGCCACACTCTCACACCCCCAATCTTTCTGTGACCCCATGGGACCTGAGACCACATTGTCCCTGTGAGGGCTTCACCTCCACTTGGCCTCTAGAGCAACATCGCTCAGTGGAGCAGACTTCTAAAAGTACTGATTTTGTGCTGCCCCACTCCTCTGCCACTTTCTGGGAGCCAGCCCCTCCCCCTGTGGTCTACATTCCCGTTGCTTTGGGCTCACTTCTCCTCATGTCCTACCTTTCAGAATGTGGCTGGTTTTCTGTTCCTAGAATTGCTGCTCTTCTTCTCTTCTATCTCCTGTTGAGTTTGTAGGTGTTCAGAATGGTTTGACACCTATCTAGCTGAACTGCGATCTGATGTCATTTCAGTCTGCTACTCCTCCGCCATCTTGCCTCTCTCTGAATTTCCTTCTGTTTTAAAGCTCAGTGATACTCCATTGTTCATATAGACCACATTGTGTTTATCCATTTATCTGTTGGTGGACACTTGGGTTACTGTTGTTAATAATGCTACTCTGAGCATTGGTGTACAAGCAGGGATTATCATTTAAAAAAAAAGAAAATCCCAGCTTTATTGACATAAATTGATATGTAACATAGTGTAAGTTTAAGTTGTACAACTCGTTGTTTTCATGCATTCAGATATTGTAACATGATTACCACTATAGCCTTAGCTATCACCTCCATCCTGCCACATACTACGATTTCCTTTGTGTGCTGAGGACACTTACGGTTTACTCTCTTAGCAACCTTCAAGTGACTAATACAGTGCTGTGAGCTGTAATCACTATCCTCTATGTTAGATCCCCAGAACTGCTAAGGTAATAACTGGAAGTTTGTCCCCTTTGACCAATATCTCTCCATTTTCCCCTTCCTTTAGACTCTGGTAACCACCACTCTACTTTGTTTCTCTGAGTTCAGCTTTTTTAGGTTCCCCATATAAGTGATGTGCTATAATACTTATCTTTCTCTGTCTGACTCATTTTACTTAGCCTGATGCCCTCAAGATTCATCTAAGTTGTTGCACATGGCAGAATTCTCTTTTCTCATGGCTGAAAAATATTGCATTATATCCCATATATAGCTCTAGTATACAATTTTATATAGTTTATATATATATGTGTGTGTGTGTGTGTGGTGTGTGTGTGTGGTGTGTGTGTGTGTGTGTGTGTGTGTGTGTCCTTCTTTCTGTCCATTCATCCATTCTGTTGGTGGACACTTAGGCTGTTTCCGTATCTTGGCTATTGCAAATAATG
This sequence comes from Enhydra lutris kenyoni, assembly GCF_002288905.1. NCBI lineage: Eukaryota > Metazoa > Chordata > Mammalia > Carnivora > Mustelidae > Enhydra > Enhydra lutris. Next base: position 10,441,878 of record NW_019154129.1, on the reverse strand, counting down.
GCACCATGACAGTGGAGGTGTAGATACCTCTTTGAGATCAAAGCAGATACTATTCTGTTTTTTTTTGTTGTTGTTGTTGTTTTTTGTTTTTAAGATTTTTACTTTATTCATTTGCCATAGAGAGAGCACAAGCCGGGGGAGCAGCAGACAGAGGCAGAGGGAGAAGCGGGCTCCCCCCTGAGCAGGGAGCCCAGTGCGGGACTTGATCTCAGGACCCTGGGATTGTGACCTGAACTGAAGGCAGACACTTTACTGATGGAGCCACCCAGGCTCCCCAAAGCAGGTTCTATTCTTAATCCCATTTTCTAGGTAAGAAAATGCATCTGAGGGGCGCCTGGGTGGCTCAGTGGGTTAAAGCCTCTGCTTTCGGCTCAGGTCATGATCCCAGGGTCCTGGGATCGAGCCCCGCATCGGGCTCTCTGCTCAGCGGGGAGCCTGCTTCCTCCTCTCTCTCTGCCTGCTTCTCTGCCTGCTTCTCTGCCTACTTGTGATCTCTGTCTGTCAAATAAATAAATAAAATCTTTAAAAAAAAATGCATCTGAAACAGATGCTAAGTCAGCAACCAAATCTGCATCTGTCCACCTCTGAGTCCAAGCTCTTGACAGCTATCTCTGTCACCTCCCTCCTTTGACAAGTATGACGGATACCCTAAATAATGCTCTGTCATGCTTGAGGCCATAGCAGGCTAATAACTCTCTCCTATAAAAGACGTTCTGGCTTCCCCTTCAGCAGGGGCAACTGTTCAAAGAAGTGTGGCCCACTTTCAATTTGAACCCTCCCTATCTGTTCATCTCACTGCCCGCACCTACTTCTTCCTCCCTGTTGAGCTCCTTCAAGGTGAAGGAATCTGTAATGTCAGGAGCTACCCTTACTCTTCTAAATTCTTAATTCTCTTAGCCCTTTGCTAACCTGACGGGGCAGGGAGTCTTATTATTATCATCCCGTGTCCAGTGCGAGGTGGTGGAGGCACAGAGCAGTTAAGCCTCCCGCCACCCCACCAAGGTTCACACAGCTACTGAGTGGCAGAATCGAATATGGGCTGCCCGCGCCCCCCGCGGCAGAGCAGTGCCGCATCTTGGACTAGAGAGAAATTCAGACCCGCTTGTAGAGGCAGCATCTCAGAGTCAGAAGACGACCCTCCAGCCAAGCCTAGACAAACATAGCTGAGGCAGTGGATTATTCGGAGCCTGCTGCTCTCCATCTCTGCCCACATGCTCTCGCTGGGCTCAGGTCTTCCCTCTTCACAGCAGGCTGAGCGGCAAACCTGGAGGCCATTGTAGCTGCCTCGCTCTTCTACGGCCCTCTTGGGTGTGGGAGCTGGTGGAGGCAGACGCGGCAGATAATTTGTAACATGGCCGCTTTCCCCTCCACCTAACTGGAGCCAAGTTCTGGGGTTGGGGGGAGGGAGAGACAGACACAGAGATACAGAGACAGAGACACAGGGAGGTGCTGCCTACTGCCTCTGTATTTATCCCAAATCCATATATTATTTTGGAACATTTAGTATTGCAGAAATATGTGAAGGGATACAGCACTCCTTTTGCCATCTGGTCTCAGAACCTTCCCAAGAACTGTAGCTTCATTTAATTTTGTTGTGTTCCTTTCTCAACCTTTTTGTGCTTCTGTCATCTTTTCTTGGCTGCATTTTTGGGTTTGTTTTGTCTTCAGTTTTTTGCTCCTTTAGCTGCTTCTGGGTTTTAGTTTTTACAAAGAAATACCAGCTCTCACTAATTAGAGTTGTGCCAAATTCTTTATTTGGCATGGCACTACCTCATGGCTATTTTCTTAACTTTGATCTGGAGCTTTGGAGTGATGTGTGGATTCTTTTTTTTTTTTTTTTTAAATGCCCCAACCAGATGCACCAACCAGCTTGAACGTTGGTAATGAGGAAGCAGTAGGACTCTGTGGTCTCAGAGTTTCTTGGCAGTGCCTTCGTGGCAAATGTTCCCATGAAATGAGTGTAGTGGACCAGGCCCAGTCATTGCTACTGGTTCCAAAGTCCTTTTAAATGAACAAAAGTGTTGGCACTCATCTAATGGGAATGCAACTCCAGCAAGGTTACTCAAAACATACTGGGCAAAGGTTCCTCACTACGTAAGTGGGAAGTTCCAGATAAGCCAAGGAGGAAGGCTAGAATGATCCATGTCATGAATGAGACTTGGACTCATTATAAACTCATATTTGGCTTCATATAGATGCAGATGGTTAAATATAGAAATATTTATGTTTGTGGATTAGTATGCACCTCTATCTTCTTGCTCTGTCAGCCAAGAGGAACTAGAAGCAGCAATGCCCCAGCATCAGTGAGCACATCTCCACCCACATCTTGGTTTCTAATACCATTCTCCAAAAATGGGAATGAGGGCTTCTTGGAAAAATGGCTGCTGGTAGGACTGGGCATGAAATCTATGAGATGAGCCTGATACGGAACATCTTACAGTGGAAGAAGGCAAGGAAGTGCTCAGAACAATAGCCACAAAGGCACTTGATGAATTATATCTCCTGAATGAGATATAAAGAGGCTTATCATGAGTGTGTACACAGATAGTTTCTGACCACATTTCACTCTTATTAAAAACCAGGTGCTTGGCTCTAACGGCTGACTTTCTGTAGCCTCTCTTATGATGAGGTTGACGCTGGCTGTCTTTGCTGCTCCTGTGAGTAGGTGAGACCTGAATTCTTCTCCTCAGGTTCACAACCACCGAGCTGCCCTAAGGTAGTTTTGAAGACAGGGGCAAACCGAAATGAGGAGAGTGAAAAATAAATCACATTTCTGTGGAAAAAATCAAGTCATTGCAACTCAATTATTAATGCACAGAACTGTTATGTAATGTAGCAGCCCAATTAACAGGTGTCTCTTGAGGAATAATCAAGGCTTAATTTGGCATGATAATTAGTAACTTCCCCTTCCAGCTTTGGATGAAGGCCCCGGTAGGACAGCCTGATGGCTGGTAATGAGGCAGGATCACTTACTTTGCAGCCATGTTAATTGTATCTTTCTGTGCATGGGGACAAAACAGATTTACTTGTTTCTAGATGCTGGGATGTGCCACTGGTCTAATAGAGTTGTACACATTTTCTGGTCTTGCCAACCCTGGCCGTTCTGAAGGGCAATGCTGTTATACTTTGAGATTTCTTTAATTGGCTGAATGTAATGGCTACTCTGCAGATTTTTTTTTTTTTTGATAGACTTGGTGGCAGAATTCCAGTCTTACAAGACATATGGCCAGAGTTGATATGTTCTTAAGATAACATGAAATTGTTCCATTTTGTGTATCTGCATAGGCAGCTATCTCCTGCATATGTCCCAGGGCACTCTTGTTTGTTACAATTAAATGCTAGACCTGTATAGTGGCAGAAAACAAAAAATATGAACTATTACAAAAGTATGTTATTGTTACTAAAAAATAAAGAAAGACACATAGAACAATGAGAAAACAACTGCATCTAACCATCCTTCTACTGAGATACAACTACTATTAACATTTTGGCATGCTGTCTTTCCAGTTACATGCATACACACACGCACATGCATACACACACGCGCGCGCGTGCGCGCGCACACACACAGACACACACACACACCCCTACCCACATATACTTGTTTATTCAGATGTGATATCTGTTTGCAAAATTGAGATCATGTGTGCATGCAAATTTGTTAATATGTTGTTCGATCTTAGCAACAGGTTTTGAACTAGTTCTATGCCAGGTTTTCCTAAACTGTCCTTCTCTGAAGTTTGGGATCTGCTGATCTGTGCTCTGAGAATTAAGCTGAGACAATATGCATTTTCTTTCACTTCGTCCTACCCTCCACCCCACCCCGGTACCAAGCAACATTCCTGTATGGGAGTTTCATTTTAAATGTTAATAAGCTTTATTTAGGAGAAAAACAGTTTATTCCCTAATCACAAGATAAGGGCTCTTGCCGTGATTTTCCTTAAGCTATACTTGTTAAAATGCTATTGTGCATTTAGATAACTTTTCCTTTTTAAAAAATTTTGTTTTGCTATTGTAAACATCACTGCAGTGAACATCCTTAAAATATACATTTTTGAGTGTGTCCAGTATTTTCCTAAAATTAATCCATAGATGAGTCAGATGTCAAAAGGCATATATATTTTAAGATTTTGGACTTAGTCTGGTGAACTGCTGTCTCCAGAAGGTCATGTGCATTTACAGACCCACCCAGAAGGCACATGAAACTCTCCCTGCTCTTTGTTTCTGCTCTGAAGTACATTTTAAATTCTGGATTCTGCAATTTTATTGGTGAAGCAGGAGACCAGAAGAGAAAGTTTATTAAATTCTTATTTATGTATTCAATTTGCATCAGCCTTTTCCTTCCCCAAGCTCAAGGCACCACATTGAAAACATTAAACTTGTAGCTCTTAGCTTGTTGCTCTGAGAGAGAAGGGCCAGGGAGAAGATGGTGGGAATGGTTGAAGAGTGGCTGGGAGGAGCGAGCTGCACAGCAAAGTCAAATCTGGGAATAATAATCCTGTGGAGGATCATCTGAGGTCCTGTCTCAAAACCCTTGCTCCAGAATGAAGCCCTTTTCCCACCCTCCTCTTGATTCCCTCTTACATGGCAGTAGGAAGGGCCACAGTGAATTTCTCATTTGGTTGCTCCCATAGTCATTTGGCTGAACAGGCCAGTGGGGCAGAAGACCAGCTCTATCTTCTCTTACCGAGTCCTGCTCTCTCGGGGATGGGTCCCTCCTAAAGGGTCACACTTTTTATCTTGCCCTAAGTCCTCGTATGTGATAGCAGAGATCCTGAGAGCAAAACCACTGTCCTCCCAGCTACCTTAAGGCCATAATCTATTTTCTTTTCTCTCTCTTCTTAAATGAGGTGAGGATTAACTTCTGAGAGGATATGGTTTTCCAGCTAACATTCTGGTGAAAAATATCCCCTTCTCCAACACCACCCAGCAAGGGTCCTTATACTCTTTTTGCCGTTTTCCTCCCCCCACTCTGTTAGACAATTCCATACCAATATTTTTTCATGCAGTGATTTAAGATTCTCTTAATTGCTTTACTGGAGGGAAATAGAACACGTTTTAAGCCAACAGCTGAGCGACTTGCTGTGACAATCCTGCCTCTATGCATTCGCTTAATTTCCAATTAATCAAACATTCAATAAATCATTAGTGTAATTATACCTGCCCTCATCCCCTTGCCCCAGCACATTAGCTCCAAACGGGCAGCCCCCTTGCCCGGCTGTGGGGAAAGTGTTCATTCATCTGCCCTGGCTGGGTGTGCATCCTTGCTCCCTGTGAGCCTTGAGAAATGACGGGTTAGATTTTGTAATTATTTCAGGCACCACAAGTTCGCTTGGTTTCCCTCTTCTCTGCTTCTCACTCCAGTGCTTTCCCAACAACTTAAGCCAACATCATAGCATCCCAGTAGCAGTGGCTGGTTAATTTCAGCAAGTTTTTTTTTTTTTTTAATCATTTTTATTTCCCGACTGTGCCTCTTTTCTAATTACACCATCTCCCCAGGTGAGCGATAATTCCCTCATCACCATATATCTCAAGCACAGATTATTAAAATAATATAGCTTCTGTCATATAAATGTAACAGAAAGTATCTTAAAGATGCTTTATTGAAAGCTGGCAAATTGGTTCAACAGATGAATGTTTTAAGGCCTGTTTTTAAAAGGTTGCACAAGTATAAACCCACTGAATTGGTGCTATAGTTTCACACGAGCGGATGCAATTATTTTAAGCATCTAACTGTGCAAAAGACAGATCTGAAAGGGAAAGAGCTAAATTCTCTGAGATTAATTAAAGGGTTTCATTTTGCTCTTGATTTAAAAATAAATTTCAAGCATGCATCACTTGTTATTCTCCTGAAGAATTTGCATTACAGAGTTTTAAGAAAAATACCGAGAACGTTAAGCTTCATGAGTTCTTCATACAATATAACTGGCAGCTCGTAAAAGGAAAGGTTGACCTATTGTTGCAACAGCATATTCTCCTATATACTTCTTTATACTTTTCCATTTGCGAAGGGTATTAATCTTAAAACTCATTTCCAATGTAAGATTGTGCATTTACATGAATTTCCCATAAGATTGCTCTTGATTCGATCCATGCCCATTGATTTAATTTCTTTTACGTCTCAGAGCTGGTGGTGCTGAAGGGTTTATGGTAATTATAGTGTTGTGGGTTTCAGTGGAACTGTTCCCTGGTACCTTAAGTGTGGGTTTGATTCTCTCTAACTCCGCTCAGCCCTGGAGATAGTGTGGCAAATATCTCCGAGGCAGGGAGCTCATAGGCCAGATCAGAATCCTGGCTGGTGCACAGCCGGAAGGCAAGGGGAGACTGGAGAGGGAATGGCCCGGGGCTACTGGCCAGATGGATTGCTGTTCTGAGGGGGCCCTTTAAGGTGAATCACTTGGCAATTTTGTGAGTTGGCAGACGGTACAGCCACCTGTGCTCAACGTGAAATGAGATACAGGCAACCTACTGGTCTGAAATATGATGCTCACCCTTTGAGAGATGGCACAGTCACAAGAGGTGGTTTTCCTAATGGTAGGGTATGGGGAAGGACAACCACAGCAACAATACAATGAGTTTTGACTTGGAATGACTAGGGTTCAAAAATCTCACAAACCCCAGTTTTCATCTATAACAGCACTGCCCACTGAAACGTGATGCAAGCTTCATATGTCATCTTGGTTTTTCTAATAGCCACATTAAAAAAAATAGAAATATGGGGCACCTGGACAGCTCAGTTGATTAAGCTTCTGCCTTCAGCTCAGGTCATGATCCCAGGGTCTTGGGATCGAGCCCTGCATCGGGGTCCCTGCCTGGTGGGAAGCCTGCTTCTCCCTCTCCTTCTGCCTGCCGTTCCCCCTGCCTGTGCCTGGGCTCTCTCTCTTTCTCTGTCAAATTAATAAATAAAATCTTTAAAAAAATTTTTTTTTTTTAAAGATTTTATTTATTTATTTGACAGACAGAGATCACAAGTAGGCAGAGAGGCAGGCAGAGAGAGAGGAAGGGAAGCAGGCTCCCTGCTGAGCAGAGAGCCCGATGCGGGACTCGATCCCAGGACCCTGAGATCATGACCTGAGCCGAAGGCAGTGGCTTAACCCACTGAGCCACCCAGGCGCCCTAAAAAAATTTTTTAAAAACAGCAAGAAACAGGTAAAGTTAATTAAATATATTACATCTATTTCATTATATCCAAAGTGTTATCCATTCAGCCTATTGTCAATATAAAAATATATCTTACATTCCGTTTTTCATAGTAATTCTTTGAAACCTATTGGGTATTTTGCACCTGTAGCAATTTCCCTTCGGACTTGACACAGTCCAAGTGCTCAGCAGCCACCTCATGTGGTGAGGCTACCATATTGAATGGTACAAATCTAGCTCACACGTTATCAGGATATTTCCAGTTGCAAGAGAGGAAAACAGATTCAGATTATCTTCATCAAGAAAAGACCATTTGTTTCTTTTTGTTTGTTTGTTTGTTTGTTTTTTTACCATTTGTTTCAAGTATACTAGATCTAGAAACCCAGACGTTGCTTTCAGAATTCCCATGTTTAGGCTTTACTTGCTCTTACATGGTTGGTTAGATGACAGAAAAATGGCCTGTGGAGACCCCAAACCTGTGTGGCTCTTAAGTTTGTGACTTCGGAAGGTGAGAGACCATCTTCCCCCACAGATCTAACAAAAACAAATTAGGAAATACCCTTTCCAGAAGAAAGGAGAGGTGATGATGGCCAGATCCATCCAGGCTGTACAGTGGACAGGGGCATTCCCCAAAAGGATCATGAGGGGGCAAAACCAAGACATACCCACAGCAAATGAGATGATATAACCTACTTTAAAGGTTACCGGAAGAACTGCTCAGGCAGAACTCTGGAATCATTCTTGATTCCTCTTTTTCTTAAATATGGTGCTCATAATGCCTCCCCCAAGAAAACTAGTTGACATCCCAGCATATCCATAAATGTGCTGCTTCCCACTGTGACAGTCACCCTGGCTCAGGTCCCATCATCTCTTGCCTGGATCATTGATGTAGCCGCCTACTTCCACTTCCACGGTGGTACCCCTCTCCCCCTATGACTTCCTGAGTCTCCCTGAGAATAGAAGCCATTGTCTTTGCCATTTCTCATAAGGTTCCCACACACCAGTCCCTGTCAATGTTCTTACCTTGTCTATTGTTACTTCTCTCCTCGCTGACCCCAGTCCTGCCATCCTGGCCTCTTTGCTCCAGTCTTGGTTCTCCTTGGAGATTTTGCATTGTGTGTTTCCTCTGCCTGGAGCAACCTCTTCCAGTGACTTCTATGTCTTCAACCTTCCTCCCAACTTAGGTCTTAACTCAAATACTACTCTTTTTTTTTCTTTAAGATTTTATTTATTTATTTGATAGAGAGAGATCACAAGTAGGCAGAGAGGCAGGCAGAGAGAGTGAGAGGGAAGCAGGCTCCCTGCCAAACAGAGAGCCCAACACGGGACTCGATCCCAGGACCCTGAGATCATGACCTGAGCCGAAGGCAGCAGCTTAACACACTGAGCCACCCAGCCGCCCCTCAAATACTACTGTTTCCGTGAAGCTTGCCATATTGAAAAGTATACTTCCCTACATTTCTTATCCCCCGTCTTTGCTTCTTAGCTGTACCATTTAGCATTACATAACACATCTTAGTGATTTTGTTCCCTCTCTCTGCCTTTCTTTCTCTCTGTCTCTCTGCCTCTCTTTCTCTGTCTGTCTGTCTGTCTCTCTCTCTCTCACACACACACTAGATTATAAAGTTCCACAAGGGAAGATAGATCTTAGGCTCAAATGAATTAATAATGTGCTTGGGATAGGGACATACTCAGTGAAGGGTAACCATCGCCATTATTTGACACCAGAGGCTGTTTCCATGTACAATGAGGATAAAGAATAAAATGGAACAGTGCTATGAACAATTATGTGCCAACACCCAGTCTATAGAATATTGTAACCTTCTGGGTCTCCCAAATATACGTGTGGCCACATATGTCAGATACCACATTTTTGAAATGGTACATCTGTTCTAGACATGAACTAGCTAATTGGCCTTATGAGCAGGCCACAGTGATAGCACTTGGTAAGTTTTACTATGCATCTTGACCTTTTCTCTCATCCTTCTAGAATTGTTGTTCTCCAGTCTTCTCCATCTCAGTGAGTGGCATCTACCAGTAGCCCAGGGAATCTTCTAAAAACTTCAGCCTAGCTCAGCAAATAAGCCTCATTGCAATTCCTTCCATGGCAGGATAATATAATTTAAGCATTCATTATTGCATTCATTTATTCAGAAATATTTAATTGAAAACCTGTCATGGGGTAGGCACTTTGATAGATAAGGCAGTCAAAATAGTTCTCAAGCTGGGGGCACCTGAGTGGCTCAGTTGGTTGGGCATCTGCCTTCGGCTTAGGTCATGATCCTCGAGTCCTGGGATCAAGTCCCGCATCCATCTGGCTGTGTGCTCCGCAGGGAGTCTACTTCTTCTTCTCACTCACCCTGTATGTTCTCCCTCTCCCTCTCTCTCTTTCCCCTAAATAGATAACTAAATAATACTTATTTGTTTATAATAAATATATGAATATAATATACAAAATCTCTCTCTCAAATAAATAAATTAATAAATAAATAAAATCATAAAAAAAATTGAAAGAAATATCCTTCTATCCTTTTGAGATCTCCAAAAAATGCGCCCCCTTCTCTCCAACTCCTCCTTTCACTTCCTTATTCCAGGACACCATTTTGTAGTTGGACTGTGCGATCTCTGCCTCACTACTCTCATGTTCTCTCTCTGTCTTGCCTTTCTCCAAGCCATATTCTGCTTGGAGCCCAGGATAATCTTTTCTTCTTCACATACACCTCTGACCCTATCACTTCCCTGTTTTTCAATAGTAACTGTCTCCCTGGCTAAAGTCCTAGCGTCCCCCGAGGATCTTCATGATCTGGCCTGCTAATCTCCCTATTCCTGTCTCTTAGCAAACTCCTTTAAACTCTAATCTCCAGACTGGGATCTCTCACACTCAGCACTGTTGACAGTTTGTGTTGGGCCTTTATCTTGTTGTGGGTCCGTCCTGTCTACCTTAGGGTGTTTAGCAACAGCCCTGGCCATTAGCACCCTTTCCCAATTGAGTCAACCAACACTCTCCCCAGACATCGTCAAATGTCCCTTAGTGTCCAGGTGTTGGACACTCACATATTAAAAGTCAGGCCAGCATGTAAAGGTGAGGGGCCATGCTGGGGCATATCCCCCATGTCTGATACACATGGTCATTCCAAGATTTTGAGTCTACAAAACTCAAATGGCAGTGCCATTTTCAAAACAGTGCGACTTATTAGCATGGCTGTTTTGTTTCTTGGAATAGCAAACGCTTCATCCTCCAGAGGTTGCATTTAGGATTCTGGTGGCTATTAGGTCTCTAGGTCTCTAGAAGGTAACTGGAAATGGGGACGCTGAGAGAGGAAATAGATTGGAACTGAAGAACCTAGGTGTGGAGACATGTTTGTGGAGGTGGTAGTTAAACCTTAAAGAGAAAGGTAGGAAGTATGGGGAGGAGGGATAACTGGAGAAGACTGTAATTGGGATTAGCTTTTCCACTTCTGACGTCTCTGTGCAGCAGTGGGAACTGGTGAATGCAGTGATGACTGCCACTTGGGATTAAGCCACAGCGTTTCCAAATAAAGACTTTAACAAACACTCCTCGGAATGAATTTAAGGGGCTAAACCTTATCACTCACACACACAGAACAGGGAGGCTTCCCCTGAGGCAATGCAGGAGAAAGTTTTAAACTTTTTAAAAACCCTGTTCTATTGAATTATCTTCAAAAGTGCTTTAGAGTGCGGGACCACTCTGAGGAGGGACAGATGGGGTTAGTGATTTTGAATGCTACAGCTTTATCTTGGTGCATTATAAATATGTGATGTTACTTAATGCAGCAAGCCATCAGGTTAATAAACAAATGATTGCCAAGTTTGTAATTGGCAAGGAAGGAGGTTATAATCTATAAGGAGCTTTGTGTCCCAACCAATTTATTCTCTAACAGAACTCCATTGCCTCAGTTGCCGGAAACTCCTGAGAAACCTTAAAGAGCTAAAAAACCAGATTGTCTGGGCCTGGTTTCTCTAGCGACTTTTCCTTTTTGGCTCCATCTCCCACCCAGATAACACACTTGGAAAACCCATTTCTTTAAAATGCAGCTGCTCACCTGGCCTAGTGATGCCTGGTTTATTGTTTGCGAGTGACTTTATCTTGAGAATTGGAAAGAAGTGAATGGCATGGCAGAATCCATTTTAAACCCTTGCAGGCTACACCAAATCAGGAAATAAAATGGTGTGTTTTCACGAGAACGTTAACTAATACCGTCCAGATTTCTTAGCAGAGTAGGAAGGCCCTATGGGATCCAGTTTCTGCCTATGACTGCAGTCATAGGCTGCCCCCTTTTTTCGTGGTTCCTTGGTTAACGCAGAACCACCAGGCACAAGTGACCAGATCTGTGGTGCCCACTCCAGGAGATACTGGAAACCTCACGGCCTATATGAACGGAGCCACTACAGTGCATGAGCTCACCTTGATGACTGTGCACAGTGGGCCTGGTGCAGAGAAGAGATTTTAGAGTTACTTTGGCATGTGGTAAATCCCACAGAGGAAAGAAGGACCTTGGACAGATTTCTTCATTTACAAAATGAGGATTATAATAATACCTTCCTCATACTGTTGCTGTTACAAATGACAGAAGAGTAGATTTTTTTTTTCCATTTTGTTTTGCTTTATTTTGCTTTGCTGCAGTTCTCATAGTATGTGGCCAACTATATTTTCATGTGTCTGTTGCCACATCAGAATTCTGTTTGTATGCTTGTCGCCTGTCTGGCCAGCACTACTCTTCCATCTTCTAGGAACAGAGCCCATCTCAGAATTGTTTGGGGAGCAGCAGCTTACAGTTCCTATTATTCAGAAAGAACTGTCACCTCCCTCGAGCTCTGGATATCTGCCCATGACCCACCATTCTTCTGGACATGGGGACTGGCTTACCAATGGGCATGTAACCAGGAAAGAGATTCTTTTTCCTCGAGTCACTAAATGAATGGGATATAAGCTCGGGATATCTGATGGCCATGTTGTAGTACATGGCTGTTGTAGACTGAATATCCCCCCCCCCCCCACCAAGGGAAAACTTGTATGTTGAAACCCTAACCTCCTATATAAGGGTGGGGCCACTGGGAGGTGATTTAGTCGTGATGGTGGAGTCCTCACAGATGGGACTAATGCCTTTATGAGAAGAAACTGGAGAGCTTGCATGCATGTATGTGCTCTCTCTCTGCTCTCGACCATGTAAGATACAATGAGGAGTTGGCCACATGCAGACCAGGAGGTGGCCTCCTGCCTGACATGAACTCCGTTGGTGCCCTGGTCTTGAACTTCCTAGCCTTCAGAACTGTTAGAAATAACTGTTTATTCTTTAAGCCACCCATTCTTCAATATTCTGTTATAGCAGCCTGAATGGACAATGAATGGGAAAATCCGGTCTGAACATAAAACAAAATGTTAAAAATATATTTATTTCTGAAATAATTTGAATGTCAGCCCTTGTATCTAAATGGAGCCCAAAGCCCTGAAGTTTTCATTTTTGTGATAAATCACCCCCACCCCAGCTTTTGTGTATAAAGTAGTTCAAAATATAGTACTGAATTGTGCACCCTCCAATAGAATCTGTTCTACTAGAGCATGAGAAATTTGAGAGCAATTTGGTGTATCTTTGTGACACATTTTGGCATTCATTATGTCAAGTTCAAAAATACCAAACTTAGAAGTTCAGAGGCTGAGATTTAACAACCGAAAATCATGCAGAGTCAACCAGATGAATTAAGATAGCCCGTGAGCCTGAGACACCTAAGTCATTTTTTACCTACAAATATAGCAATTTTTATATGTCACATTCCGGATCGACTCTCCCTGTCAGCTCAGCAAGTGTCTTTGGAGCTGACAAGTGATAAACCAGTTGAGAGCCCCGGTCATGTGGTTTGGTTGTTGATGGTGCTGCTGGACCAGTGATGTGTCATTAGCATGTGTTTGGAGGCTATGAGTCCGTCCTGTACCCAAAGGAAAGACGAGTTCTTCAGATATTCCTTTGATTTACCCAGAGAGAGAATGGCTTCTGCCCAGAGGGATCCTGGAGGTGAAGGCATGAGGTCTCTGTCCTTTTCAAAGCCAGTGACTAATTCTCACCCAGCTGGTGGGGGTATTTCTGCAGAGAGCCTAAATACTGAGTTTTCTTGCCAAGAGATCTTGGTCCTTTCCTTCCATTGTCTTGTTACTACAAAGTCACCATACAAAATTTAACAGTAGCTAATATTTATGTATTGGTCCTTTCCATGTGTCGGGTACCCCAGTGCTGTTCCAGGCCCTGGGGAATGGAGTGCTGAATGGCACTGGCCTATCCTTGTTCTTGTGAAGTGTGTGTTTTAGTGGAAGGGAGAGATGATAAAGAAGCTGATATGTGAATAAGATAATAACAGGTTTTGATAAATGATGTAAAAGAATCTGTAGGGTGATGTGATAAACAGTCATTGGTGGCGGTGATAGTTCCTGACGGTAGGAGAAGCTCATCTTTTAGAATGGATGGCTTCGAGGTGAAGCCCTCTCTGAGGAAGTCAACATTTGAATGGAGACCTACAGGTAGAGGAGGAGCCAGCCAAGGTTAATTTAAGAAAGGGTGTTGTTCCAGGCAGGGAGAAGAGCAATGGTAAAATCCCTGAGGCTGGAAAGAGCTTGGCATGGAAAGGACCAGATGTAAAATCAATATTGCTGGTATATCGCGGGTGAGAAGGAGAGATATGTGGGATGTGGGATGGGTTAGGAACAGGTAGTAGTCAGGACATACTGGGACCCATATAAAGGTTAGGAAGCTTGGGTTCCACTCATGAGTGTGCTGCCTTATTTCCTCTTCATATGGGCTGATGACGTAGGCACTCCTGAAGGTTGTTTTTGAAGCCCACACCAGTAATGGGTAGCAAAACCATGGTTCACCAGTTCTATTTCCAGGGTCCATCCAGTTCACCCTGACTGGATGCCATCATGACCTTAGCTGGTTTTTGTACCACAGATGGATCCAATAAGTGATGGAGAAATGCCTATTAATGTCTATTTAACATAAGTATCACGGTGGTAATGAAGGTAGATGTCTTAGCTCAGTGTCAGGCAGAGTCAGTGCATGATAAATAATGTGAGTCTTCCTCTGCTGGCTACCCAGTCTCCCTTTCATGTTAGTTATCGATATAGATAAACTGAGGTAAAATAAACATAACATAAGATTTGCCATCTTGGGCACCTGGGTGGCTCAGTGGGTTTGAGCCTCTGCCTTCGGCTCGGGTCGTGATCCCAGCTTCCTGGGATCGAGCCCCGCATCGGGCTCTCTGCTCAGCAGGGAGCCTGCTTCCTCCTCTCTCTCTGCCTGCCTCTCTGCCTACTTGTGATCTCTGTCTGTCAAATAAATAAATAAAATCTTTAAAAAAAAAAAAAAAGAGTTGCCATCTTAACCATTTTAGACCATACAGTTAAATAGTGGTAAATATATTCACATTGTTGTATAACCAATCTCCAGAACCTTTTCATTTTGCAAAATTGAAAATTTATACTCATTTATTTTTTTTTAAAGATTCCATTTATTTATGTATTTGTCAGAGAGAGAGCATAAGCAGGCAGAGGCAGAGAGAGAAGCAGGCTCCCCTCGGAGCAAGGAGCCCAATGTGGGACCCAATCCCAGGACCTTGGGATCGTGACCTGAGCCAAAGGCAGTGGCTTAACCAACTGAGCCACCCAGGCGTCCCGAAAATTTATACTCATTTAAAAATAACTCCCAATTCCCTCGCCCCAGCCCCTGGCAGCCACCATTCCATTTTGTCTCCATGAGTGTGACTCCTCTAGTTCACCTTCTATGAATGGAATCAGTCTTTTAACTAGCTTACTTTGCTTAGTATAATATCCTCAAAGTTCATTCATGATGTAACACAGGTCATCTTTTCCTTTCGTTTAAAGCTGAATGATGTTCCATTGTATGTATATACCCCACTTTACTAACTCGTGGATGTTCAGATTACTTCCACTTCTTGTCAATTGTGAATTACGCTACTCTGAGCATGGGTATACAAATTTCTTTTCAAGACCTTGCTTTCCATTTTTGTGGGTATATAACCCAAAACTGGAGATGCTGGATGATATGCTAAGTCTATTTTTAGTGTTTTAGGGAACGGCCACATTGCTTTTCCACTGGAGCTGGACCATTTAACATCCCTACCAAGAGCACACAAAATTTCTAATTTCTTCACATCCTTGTCCGTGCTTGTTGTTTTCTGAGGCTGTTTTTGTCTGTTAGTTTTCATTTTTATTTTTATAATAGCCCTGCTAGTGGGTGTGAGGTGCTGGTCTCATGTTGTCTGGGCTGCCTCCTTGGGAAGTACGTCATTTGTACAGTAGCTGGAAACACCATTCCCATCTGTCTACAGCTTCCAAATGAAAGGGACTTATGGGCCATTGATGGACTCTTTACCATACAGATAAACTTGGCATGTTGCTCAGGAAAATAGTCTCATGTATTCAGTATGATGCTTATTTGGTGTTTATGAGAAGCCACAGATTTCTTCAGAATAATTGAGAGGGCCCTGAATTTCTGTCTTGTGCCCTTGAACGTATCCATACCAAACCCATTTAAATATGGCTAACATGCTGTTTCTCTCTTAGTTGTGTGGCCCATAATTAAATGATTTGTAGGAGCGATCTGAATTAAGGGCCCCGTTCATCAATAGTACATGAATTATGTAGGCACATCTTCATTTTTACATTATTTATCTCAGCGGCCAGATGGGTACGTTGGCTGTAATATTCATCAGTAAGAAATCCAAATGGCACACTGACATCTGTGCCTGGTCTGACCACCCGTGGGCTACAGTGCATACTTGTGGTTGGGGACTAGGGGACCTTATGCTTCTAGAAAATTCAGGAGTGCCGCAAGTTCTGGTGCCTGACACTTGATTAGTCACCTCTAAGTAGGTCCCATCAGAGTGAAGTAGAAAGGATCTGAGAGATGCCAGAGCTTTGGGGAAGGAAAGACAATATCCTCTGAGTGGTGATGTTGACACCAGTATTCTCACAACCCATCTGTCTTGGTTTTTAATGCTAATGTAAAACTTATAATAATAGCAGTAGCTAATGTTTAGGAAAATAAAAATATAGTATCGTACAGTGGATGCTGTGATACAGATGTCTGTATCCCCCCACAATTAATGTATTGAAACCTAACCCTCAGTGAGGCGGTATTGGGAGGTAGGGCCTCCGGGAGCTGACTAGATCACGAAGGAGGAGTCCTCATGAATTAGATTAACGCCCTTTTTTAAAGACCCCTGTGAGTCTGACTGTAGCCATATGAGGTACAAAGACACTGGATCTGCTGGTGCCTTGATCTTGGACTTCCCAGTCCCCAGGACTATGATGAATAAATGTTTGTTGTTTGTAAGCCACCCAACTTAATGGCTTTTTTGGGGGGTACTTTTTTTTTTCTATAGCAGCCGAAACAAACTAAGGCAGTAGATGGATAAAAATGTGGACCTAGGGACTTAAATCCCAGCTCCCCCACTAAGTACTGTGTGACTTTGGGCAAGCAGTTTCCTCATATTCTGAACCTGGACCATGATGTAACGTAGGCGCCTACTGAACACAGTGGTTGTGAGGAGAACTTGAAAAGGTATGGTCATAAAGTGGAGTACCACGCAGCTGTGGACAAGAAGAAGATAAAGATCTAGAGGAACTGCTGTGGAGTGATCTTAAAGATATATTATGGATAATACAAATGGGAAAATATTATATACAGCTGGCTCCTATTTGAGTAGGAAAATATAGTTCTAGATTTTTATTTGCAGATACTTAACATTTCCAGAAGGTTCTAAACACAAAACTAATTGGATTCCTCTAGGAAAGTGCATGTTCATTGGGGAATGTCTTGATTACTATTTTGTATTGTGGCCTCTATTTTTATTTCATTATGTGATATATTAATATTTATAAGGAAAAGTTTTCAGTTTCAAAACAAAGAGTGAAATATACAAATATGCTTCTGTCCCAAATGAAGCTATTCTTTTGCAGTTGAGGAGACATCCTTTTAGTACCTGGTTGAGTCTCACCTTGACCCTGATCTTTCCGACCATATCCTTAAGGTCTTAGCTTTATGGAACTGAGTGTCCTGCACTAGGTTCTCACCCGTGTTTCCAAGCCTCATTCCCTGGCCAAGATCACTCCCTGGCCAAGCAGAGAACATGCACCCAGTTACAACCCAAGGAGACAATGGAGAGCTAGAAAGATCCCACACTGGCCCTTGGCTGAAGGCATGTGAGACGTTCACTGAATAGTCCGGGAGAAGTGGTCTTTGCTTCACACTCAACATGTAGGAGCTTAGCTTAGTCACCAGTGCTGAAACTCCACCTCCAGCCTATATTTCTCTCCCTTTCTTACGTAAACAAACCCCAAATGGACAAAATTCTATCATTTTAAGCTATTTTATGGGGCTATGTATTCTCTTCAAGCATTGGGTTGCACACACAGTTTGTCATTTTCCAGCAGTGCTCATTTGATTTATCAGAGATGATGCTTGGTAATTCAGTTTGATATTGTTCCCTGTATCCAGTGATAAACACTTGAGAGAAACCAGGAAATCTATTTTTTATATTAAATAATAACACTGGCCCTTTCATTATCCTTGCAGAATTGCAAATCAACCTTGCTCTCTCAGCTAAGAGAGAGGAACTAAGATTTGTTCAGTGTTGACTCCTACATAATTATGTTATTCAGTGTTAAATATAATAGAACTTTGTTTTACAGAACCAGGAGGGGGCAGTAAATTTCCTTTTTTTACTGTTATTAAAAATGACTCCCTGTGCTTTATGTGTAGCAAGATCTCACCCAGAACAGTTCTCTAGAACTTGACCAGGTTTTCCCCCACCGAGGGAAATTTTGGGGGCTTCATGATAGTCCTGGTTTCTGTAGTTTCTGTTTTCTTCCATTAGATCTTAATTCGTATCCTTTCCAATTACTTCCTGTAAGTGGACAAAACCAAATTCTGCACTTGCAAAAAAAGATCTTTTTTTTTCCCCCCACTTTGTAAATGAGGTGGAATTATGACTTGTCTTAGGGCTGGTCTTGCTGTTCCCGTTCATAAGTAGGTGAAGATGGACTGGCAGCAGACAAACTGACATCAAAGTATAATGGTTTGGGGCGCCTGGGTGGCTCAGTGGGTTAAGCCTCTGCCTTCGGCTCAGGTCATAATCCCAGGGTCCTGGGATCGAGCCCCGCATCGGGTTCTCTGCTCAGCAGGGAGCCTGCTTCCTCCTCTCTCTCTCTCTCTCTCTGCCTGCTTCTCTGCCTACTTGTGATCTCTGTCTGTCAAATAAATAAAATCTTTAAAAAAATAAAATGAAATAAAATAAACAGCCACTTCCCTTGTCATATTCTACTGCCTCAGCAAATGCTGTGATTTCGAACATGTGTGCGTGCCCAGAGACCAAGGTGAGGGACGCATCTGTGGATTGGAACCTTGAACATTGCAGGCCTGCTTTCCTTTTCTTTTTCTGTGGTTGCCTCCTCCTTCAACTTACATATTTGAATACCGTTAACTTATGTAATTGCTATGTTCCCTACCCGGGTACCTAATATATCTGGCTAGTTTTAAGGAACACCAAGTTTTCTCTGTGGGATGATTTGGGGGTGGTTTGGGAATTATTATTGGCTGTGCTATAAATGTCTGGGAAGAGAAATAGAGGACACTCCCAGGACATAGTTAACACCTCCTAATGGCACAGCCTGTGTGCCACCCGGGGAAATAACGGCATACTGTAAAAATTCATCATCACTTTTAAGTATTTGGATATATGGATATATTTTTTATTTTTTTATTTGATTGTTTATTATAAAAACATATACATATACATACATATACACATATGTACATGAGGGCAGACACACACACACACACACACACACGTGCAGATTTGTGAGGGCAAATCACAAACCACAAGTCACAATTCCACAGAAGAAAGGGGTCACACTCATTTTTTTCCTCCAGTTCCGACAACCCCAAAGTGCAGATTGGACATTTCTGGGCATTTCTAAAGGATATTTTCTTAAGGATCCAAGTTCTCATTAGTCTTCATTTTACAGTCGTTGCTTTTTTTCATTTTTCCCTTGCTTCCACCTACACCAGATGAAGCACAAGGCAAAAATTAGATTATACACAAATTGTACACTGATTTATTAGCCTGAGCCAGGACTTTAATGAGGGGAAAGGAAACAGTATAAATAGCTCTTGGGGGATCTGTTTGAGTAGAATTCCACAACAATGCCGAGTTTCAGTATGAATTCGGGTTGGGGTGTTCTCTGTCCTCCAAGGGGGTGATGAGGAGTGTGTCCACGTAGACACCCCCCGCAGGCACACTTACCAAATAGGCTGACATGCAGGGGGAACTGCATGAAGTACCTTGTTCATTTCAGTAGCATCCATCCCATTTTTGTGCTCACAGGCATTCAGTCATCAATGTTCCGTTGTATTTTACTTTGTTTCCCTGTTCTTCCTGCTAGGGTACAGCAGAGGCCATTCTTGTAGTGTAGTATGTACCCGATTCCATTCTGCAATCCTACAGTCTATTTTGGAATCTCAGCTGCACCAGTTAGGCACTTAGAGATGGGGGAGAAAGGAAATTCTTTTAGATTCCTCTGGCTTCCTTATCTGTAAAATGGGGACATCTGCAATATGTCTGCCTACATCAGTTTCTTTTGAGGCTTATATGAGTTAATGAGGTCAGGCTCTTAGCATCAGACCAGCTGTGTAGTAAATACACAACAAATGTCTAACATTGTGTTGTTTATTATTATTATTATTTTACTATTTTTCTCATTCCCTTTCATTATGTGTTTGGCAAATTTCTTCAAGATGTACCAGTTCCTACAGTTGCTGTATCATCTGAAGGGATGCTTCTGCAAGACGGCTTTGGTGTAGTGTACATGCCTTTAAGCAATATTCAGCTTGGGGAAATACAAGGTTGCAGTTTACTCATCAAATAACTAAAAACATAACTTGAGCAAATTTCTCTCTTGTGTAAACAGCTAAAATCCAATGTCTTGTTCTTTCTCTGTCCTTATAGAGGAAGCAACATTCCTTGAGCCCAACTGTATTTTGAATGTTTCATAACCTTGAGAATTGTTCAACTCTATGAAGTAATCCCTTTTATTACATAATATAAAGGGAAGATAAAGTTGTTAATTCTCAGTGCATCTGAAGTGGTGACATGCAGCAAACAGCTCATTATCCCCCACACAAGGCACAATTACTCAATATAGGGAAATGCTGCTCTCAGACACTGCCTTATATTTGAGCTTCCCCATGCTGGCTAATGTCGGATATTGATTCTGAATAATTCGAATAGCAATAAAATTGGGTTTTCATGACAGTCAATCAGACGCATTTTATATTTAATGCTCAATGGAAGAAACACAGTGTCTCCTTACCTTCTGAATTTCAAAGCCATTAAAGTAATTGTAGGTCATTAAGCTAAATTTCTCTGCATAATCGGGATAGTTAATCTAATTCATGTACCATTCAAAATAGAGAAGAAGGACTGACGAAATTTTAGTTAATGTGACATATGTGTGTGTATATATATATATGTAGATATATCGTAGATGTATACACACACATCACATGTGTAAATACACATCATATTCGTATATATACATCATGTATATATATCATATATACACATCATGTGTGTATATACATATGTACATATATATAACATTAACTGAATTTATATATACATATATACATGTATACATGTATATATATAAATTTTATATATACACATGTGTGTATATATACACACATGTATGTACGCAAGTACACACACACATACACACAAATACTCTGAGTCAAAGGAGGGCCACTTTATCAGCACCCACTGCATTTAACACAATCAACAAATCATATGGGGCTGAGTTTAAATAATTTATTTGATCCTGTTTTTTAGGTAACCCCAAGGCCCTCATATATGAGTAGCTTCTGTTGAAATGGAAATACTATAGTAAGGGGCTTAGTTTATATGATTATTCTGATCTCTTCTTTCTTAGCAATCATTGCACAATAGAATTGCCTAAAATATTACATATATATAATATATATATAAAATATATACACACACATATGTATATATGTATACATGACACGTAACTGTTTCCCCAATATATATCAATATATATGTTAGGCGTCACCAAGCCCCAGAGGTTCTGATTTAATTAGTCAAAGATTAGGGTCTTAGCATCAGGGTTTTTGAAAATGCCCCATTTGATTTTATTGTACAGTGTGGTGTGACACCCATAGTGAATCTAATTTACTCACTCATTTCTTCAGAAATTGTTTCTCAAGCACCTGCCTTGTTCTACAATTCTACAGGCATCCTGATGGCTAATGAGATGCGCAAGGTAGTCTCCAGGAGCCTTTAAAGGAATCCAACAGAAAATTTTAAAATGCAAATCTGGACCCATAGAAACCAAGACAGTGTCTCTCTATAGCTGCCTGGACGGGCTAGTAATTCTGCCTCCAGGAGTACAATCAAAACCTAGAGTAGAAAATGTTTCTGACGGATTCCTGGCTGTCTGTAGAGCTTGCTTCCTTCTGCTCTAAGTTAAGATCTGTAGAACTTTGTATTTGTTTGTCAGAAGGTAATTTAGATGTGAGAACTCAAGTCTACCTACTTGCAAGTTAGATTGTAAAGTCATCTTCTGTGTTAACTTAGGTCAAACCAGATTTGTTTCTGGTTCTGTGGAAGAGTTGATACTTCTAATGGTTAAGTGCTGAAGTACTCATAAGACAAATGAGGTTTGGGAGAAACCTGTTGAGAACAGAGAATGTCTCCTGATGAGGTCCTCCTAAAACTTGTACAGAGTGCCTCACTTTAAGAAGAGAGAATGGCTCATCAAAACTTGAGGTCTTAGTGTGTTGACAAGTGCTTTGACTTCTTCAGCATTTTCCTCCAGGAAATAATTTGGAGGGTTTAGAAATAACCATGGGGATAATCTTGATGCTCTTTAGAAATGCCTGGGCTGTATATTAAAAACACATATCTCCACCTCTGCCATCCCTGCTTGCTTTGATTTAAGTATTTGCTTCCCTGAAAGAAGCCAAAATAATTATAACTTTTTCCTATCTGGAGAGGAGGAGGGGGCATGGGAACAAAGCCTGAAAAAATGTAAAGGCTTTATATGGGGAGATGGTAGAATTGTTCACCAGTGCACATAACTCTCAAGGACAGGGAGATTCATCTCATCATATGGATGACAAGAATCCATTTGATTTCACTTGTGTCAACTTTAGAACATGAAGTATATCATACAGTAAGCAATAAATATGTGGGATTCATATATATAGCTCCGAAAAGGGGGTTAGATTCAGGGATGATAGTGATGTCATTGGTTAATAAGGAGAATGGTCATTTTGTGGCACATCTTCACTAATCATTAAGCGAGGATGTTTACATGAAATGCCACTCTCCTGTAGCCCCAGACCATTTTCAGGGTCATCATGAGAGATAATAAGACCAAAATGGCTTTTAAGTGGACTGCAGATTCATGCCATTTATTAGGAGTTTCTGGTACCTGGCTAAGGAGCAGAATCATAAATAGACTTTCTTCAAGATGCTTAGACCCCAGCCTGTCTTCCTGAATCAGAATTCCCAGGTACGGGGTCTGGGAATTTCTATCTTTATAGGCTCCACGTGAACCCCATTATGATCCATGAACCCGTATTTAAGAACCACTGGCTTTAGTTGAAATCTTCTATTTTCTAAATCAGGTGGGTTTATATCTTGCAACCCAAATCAGAAACCAGATTCTGGATTCCTATTACAGGAATATCCTTTGTCTTTCAAAAACTGATTATATCCTTCCTTTGGAAAGCCTGAATTAGAGAATGGTATGGTGAGGCTGCTGAGGAATTTAGAGTTGCTAAAGGAGGTAAGTTTACAGGGAAGAAAGAAGTCCCAGGCCATAGAGGAAAAATGCCCAACTCTCATGTGAAATGATGGGATAGATGAGGAAATAGAGTCCAGTCTAACTAAGGAGATCTGGAAATAATTGCGACAAGTGTGGACAGATACTGATCATTATGGACTGTTGATGTCCAGTGCATGCCTACACTTTAGGAACAGAATATCAGTGACCCCAAATCTCATCTGTTGCAGAATGCTGCTCCCCTGTCTACCCATCCTCTGGGCTTGTCCTTTCTCTGACTTTCTGCAGACTTCGAGTTTCCAGTATGAGTGTCTCTCTGACTGAGGGCTTTTATCAGAATTGTGGGAAGTTGCTTGGTTTGTGAACAGAGGATACCAGAACTGTGGGGGATTTAATACCCCAGGGAACAGTCCTTAGCTAATGACTCTTGTGAGTGCTCCCTGGCCTCCTGTGTGGGATGACGTTGAGCCACATGTTTTGCTGGTTTCCTCACTGGATGAACCCATTGTTGTTGCTGGCATCCTGGTGGACCCTTTAGTAAAGGGTGTCTTTTCTTTTCTGTACACTTTCCTTCTTCCCCTACTGGGTTCCCTGTGCTCCCAAATAAACAACGTGCTCTCAAATCCCTGGCTCATTGTTTCTGGGGGAATCCAAATGGATTGAGTATCTTGTGTGTCCCTGTGTTTTCTTTCACAATCAGTAAAAACCTGACATAAAGGAGTAATGTAGGAGGTTAGCCCAGCCTACTAACACTAATTTGAATCAAAAAGGACATATTTGGGGGCACCTGGGTGGCTCAGTCATTAGGCATCTGCCTTCAGCTTGGGTCATGGTCCCAGGGTCCTGGGTTCGAGCCCCGTGTCGGGCTCCTCCCTTGGTGGGGAGCCTTCTTCTTCCTCTCCCGCTCCCCCTGCCTTTGTTCCCTCTCTCACTGTGTCTCTCTCTGTCAAATAAATAAATAAAATCTTTTTTAAAAAATGGGGGACATTTTTAAAGGATCCAAGAGAATTTCAGGGAACCTGGTTGTGAGCAGTCAAGCTAGGAAACTAGAAATCTACCCCTCTGTTCTCCTTTTTTCCCCTTCTCCTTCATCTTCTCTTCGCTTCGACTTCTTCTGCATGGCCTCCGCTCTCTTCCCTGTGCACATCCAAACCTCATCTCTCTGACTGACTCACTTCCCCTGCTTCCTCCTAGTTTCCGCTTCTCTACAGCCATAGCTGGTGCATACCTGGGTAAGAGTAGTACCAAACTGGTCAAGAATCCACAATGCAGTGACACCTGTGGCATTCAGTGTCTCTGAACCCTGGGCCCCAGGTCAAATTCTCAGGGGAGAGAGAAAGCCTCTGATGGAGTCAGCATGCCTGCCTAAGAATGTGCTGCCCTGAGGCTTCTGACCTCCTTGGGCCAGTCGGTGGCACTGCACCCGCACTGGTGTCCGTGGTCAAGGAGAGTGGGGTCACCTGGCTCATTGAATAGCTCTTCCAGGGAAATGGCATGGGATGTTAAGCTAGATGAGATTTGGTGTGACAGGCCGTTGCTCTTCATCCTGAAGAGGCAAACTTCCACCATCATCTGGCAAATTATCCACATTCACTGGTGTGGTGTGCAAGGCAGCAGAAGGGCAGCAGCATTGTAGGGAAGAACAAGGTGAATGCTTAGCATTTATATGGAATGTTGACATCCTCTGTTGCCTAAAGCACATAAGCCTGATTTATGCCGTGGGAGAACAAGTACATTCTATCATTGCAGCCGTATGTGCGTGCTGTATGCCTGTATGCAGCCGTATGCCTGTATTTTTAAAGAGTAAATAATTCGTGGTTTCTCTCTCTCTCTCTCTCTTTTTTTTTTAACCTTAGGCAGCCATTACTTAAACTTTCCAAAACAAGTTCATATCTTAAGGTCTATTGATCTATGTGTTGTTCTATATTATGATCAATGATGAAAATACCAATTTATGTATAAAGTCAAGGCTAATTTTACACATTTTAAACGGGATCACAAATTATTGGCGCTTTTAAAATTTAAAAAATGGTTAATCTTTTTTAAATTTTTTTATTTTTTAAAGATTTTTATTTATTTATTTGACAGACAGAGGTCACAAGCAGGCAGAGAGGCAGGCAGAGAGAGAGGAGGAAGCAGGCTCCCTGCTGAGCAGAAAGCCCGATGCGGGGCTTGATCCCAGGACCCTGAGACCATGACCTGAGCCGAAGGCAGAGGCTTTAACCCACTGAGCCACCCAGGCGCCCCTCTTTTTTTTTTTTTTTTAAGTTAACTTATTAAGAGATGCCAACGTGGGGCGCCTGGGTGGTTCAGTGGGTTAAAGAGATGCCAACGTGTAGGTCTCCCTTTGACATACAGGACACCAAAAAAAAAAAAAAAAGAAAGAAATTCATAAATATCAGTAACCCTGAAATACATGCAAATATAAAAATGAGAATAATGAACAAAACCAACACGGTACCTCTTCTATGTTATTAGAAAGTGGGCTTTTAACTGTGCATTTGTTCGCAGGTGCCAGATCCAGGCGAACTTTGTTTTTGAAATGTGGCATTCAGTGTAATGGGAAAAGACCTATGCCTTAAGCATGTGTAGAGTCCTCCCACATGAGGGAGGCACTTCCCTGCTTCACACAGCCCACGTATCGGAGCAGAGAGCGCGTCTGTCAGTGGCGGCCACTGAGTGTTATAGCCTCCCGAAAATTAAACAGAGAAGGTTTCATTGTGGGCTGTCTTAGGGCAACAGAAGAATTTGCTAAGTCAGGCTAGTCAAATATTTTTGTAATGAACCATTTAATAATTAATAAGTAGGACATATAAATGATGGTTATAGCCTATAGCAGTTAAAATCCCGAGTCTTTTAGGAAGAGAAAATACTCCGTATGATACTGTACTGATGGACACGTGTCATTAAACATTTGTCCAAACCCATAGGACATGTAACCCTAACATGAAACCCTAAGTGAAAGCTGTGGACGTTGGGTGATGATGGGTCAGTGTAGGCCCATCCGCTGTAACAAATGTACCAGTCTGGTGTGGGGTGTCCATAATGGGGGAGGCAGGGCATTTATGGGGGCAGGGGATAAATGGGAAATTTCTGTACATTCTTCTTAATTTTGCTGTGAACCTAAAACTGCTCCAAAAAAAAGTCTTAAAATAACCCTCAATAAACAATTAATTAATCAAAACAAACAAACAAACAAACAAACCCAAGTTCTAGAATCTGACAGAGATAACCCCATCACTGAGACTTGCTGGTAGACAGAAACGTAGAGTCTCATTTCAGAGCTGATGTCTGGCCAAGAGGCAGGACTAGTGTCTGTTCTGACGGGTGTGGTGCCATGCGATGTGGATAATGGTTATCAAATAGTCTGGATAGCATCTTTGCCCAAAGGCTTGCTATAAAGCTCAAGTCTGTCTGAGAGTTTGTGGGGTCCAGGGCTCAGTCCTAAGCACCTAAGCATCTTACCTTCCTTCTTCTAGTGCATGTTTACATTTCTTCTTGCCATAGTTGGAGCACTTCCACACAGTCTGCCTGAATGTGAGGTCCCAGTCTTACTACCGTATTGCATGGACTTCTACCAGAATTACACAGAGTTCAACAGCCGTATTTCAACTCTTTCTGTGCTTTGGATCCTGGCCCACATCCATGCAGGGTGACCATTGTGTGAAGTCTGACCCCTCCGCTCAACTCTCATTGAATGTCTATAAATGCCCTTTGTTGAGCACAGAGTGTGTAAGGGTTTGTATAGATGTATTTGCTTTGTTCAAGAGGATGAAAAGAATATCCTCTGGGCTGAGTTTTGAATTCACAAAATTGCTAATCATTGATCATAACGGCTTGAATTTACTGAACATTTGGATGATGTAGCCAGTTCCCTTACGTTGGATTATCTCATCTAATTCTCATGGTAAACCTGAGGTGAAGGTATTCATATCATTCATATCCAAACATTACAGATGAGGACTTGGGTGTGGGACGTTAAGTAGTTTATTCAAATTGCCCCAAAGAGTAAATGCACTAACTGGGAGTTTAATCCAAGTCAATCCGGAGATTGTGCTCTTTTCTGCTATTCTAACCTGCCTGGTATGATGTCTCTATTACTCAGATATTTTTTCTGGGATAGCTCCTCTTCTTTCCATTACAGATACCTTCCTTGCAAGGAAGAGTCTACTGGTGGCACCTCAATACTGTTTTTCATCTTTCTCTTCCTTTTCTTCCTCCCACTTTCTTCCTTTGCTCCTATCTTCCTGTGCTCCAATCTAACTTCCACTTAAAAACATGGAAAACATTTCTTACAAACTATGGACACATAAAATGGAAGAAAGAAGAGTAACTTTTCAGTAGTTTTGATGGCTTGTGAGTTATTAAGAAGTGTTTTAAGAATAAAATTAGTGATTTATTGCTAGGTGCAATTAATGAACATGGTCTCTAACGGGACAGGAGGCATATGGTTCATAGTGAAAAGAATGTGGGTGTGGGAGTTAAATAAACCTGAGCTCCACAATGAGCTCAGCCATTCACTAACTGGGTAGACTTGGGAAGTTGGTTAAACTCTTGCACCTACTGTTCAAGGCTTTTTTTTTTTTTTTTTAAGTATTGGAAAGTTATAGATAGGTTGCTCTTAATGCAGTACCCATTAGAAAGTGAGTCTTCAGAAATAGTCATTATTCAACAGCCATTTATTCAGAGCCCTCTGTGTGGCAGCTGCTGTTCACCATTTAACTATTTCTTACCCCTCTGGGGTTGCATTTGCCCCAGAAGCTCAAGCCTGGGTATGAGAAGACCTTAAAGGAGTCCACTGTAATAGGCCCTGAGTGGAATGAGAGGGAGGGGAAGGAGCCAAGGGTGGTGGTCCTCTCCCATTGTGGAAAACAGAAATATGAAGAAGTGAATTCTGGGACCCGACCATTAGTTACACAATTCAGAGGCCCCCCTCCCTTGACTACTTGGAATAAGCAGATGGTTGGAGAATAAGGGGTGTGGCTTCCGTTGTTGGAATAACTATGTTTTTTTTCCCCCCTGGTTGGGCTGTTCAGGTGGATTAACTTGTTCATTGAAAGGGATTGGGAGAAGCATCAACGTGGTTATCTAAATATTTTCCAACCTATATATGGTTTTCTATTGTTGCTTTAAATAATTTTAGCCATGAAATGGGGGCATAAGCAAATACAACTCACTCCCATTTGTCAACATAGAAAATCAGTGTAGAAGGAGAGGTTGTTATTTTTTTTTTAAAGATTTTATTTACTTATTTGACAGAGATCACAAGCAGGCAGAGAAGCAGGTAGAGAGAGAGGGAAGCAGGCTCCCCACTGAGCAGAGAGCCCTATGCGGGGCTCGATCCCAGGACCCTGAGATCATGACCTGAGCTGAAGGCAGAGGCTTTAACCCACTGAACCACCCAGGCACCCTGAGAGGTTGTTATTTATATCATGTCTCTGTTGTACTCTCCCCTCCTCAGACCATGTATGAAGATCATTTAATCATATGCTATGAATTCCAGGTGTGGATACTTCAGAAAGAGGAAAGGGGCTGGACTAGTGGCTTACTTGGAGTCTGAAGTAATGGATTCTAAGGCTAGGTGTAGATTTAGCAGGGAGTGCCATGATCAGTTAGTGATCTTTGCCATGGGTGAGGCATTGACGAGTTAACAGCCCACATACCCTGTATCTGCCATGTATCCCTGACCTGCAGACTCTCTGGAAAAGGTGAGCCTCATTTAGCAGGGTTCAATGAGTGTCTATATGTTTCAGACATTATGGTAGGCACCGAAGGACCAGTAGTATATAAAACAGACATGATCTTCTCTTCGTGGGGCTTATAATAGAGGAAATGAGAGGCAACGCTATATACAGTATTGGCAAGAATTAGGGAAATCTGGCTAGAACAAGCAATGAATAAGGCGTTATAATTTGAATGGACAAGGAATTATAATATTTTTGCATCTTCCACATTTTTCTTACCAAAGTTTAATTACTATTTCCCCTGCCCTTATTCATTATTACTATTTTTGGAAGTCTAAAGATTAACAAGGGTTAATATTGGTTTAAACTACGAGGCAAAGACTAGAAGAAATCTTGGGTATTCAGGTAAGCATGCATTACAGTATTGAAATAGAAAGCAGATATTGAAAATTGGAAGAACTGCCCTGTTGTTTCTTGCCCTGCTGAGCTGACTAAAAGAACTCCTGCCTGGTGCCACTAAGCTTTCTTGTATTCATTCCCCCCGAATGTCTGTGTCAAGTGTGGGATTTAAAAAAAAATTATTAATAAAGGGGAAATGTTTTTTGAGGTGCCTGGGTGGCTCAGTGGGTTAAAGCCTCTGCCTTTGGCTCAGGTCATGATCTCAGGGTCCTGGGATCGAGCCCCGCGTCGGGCTCTCTGCTCGGTGGGGAGCCTGCCTCCCCCTTTCTCTGTGCCTGCCTCTCTGCCTACTTGTGATCTCTCTCTCTCTGTCAAATAAATAAATAAAATCTTTGAAAAAAAAATAAAAGGGAAACGTTTTATATCAGGACTATTTATATTTTTGTTAGTAACCCATTCTATTTAGAGTACTATAAACTTTTCTTAAGCCAAATGCACTATATTTCCTAGAGATGGGAGAAGCTATGCGAGCTTGTAATTAAAAATATTTAATAGATAACCTAGTGAGTGAACATCCCTTAGAGTGCCTGGCCCAGAGCATAGTGTTAAATAAATGCTAACTGTGCCTGTGTGTATAGTCATGTGTCTCCACAATGGAAAACAAGCAGCACAAAGGGTATTAGATTTTCTTTCCTTCAATAATTCTAAAGAGAGAGATTGAACTTGTAGCTCTGGATAAGATGGAACTACAGGGACCAGATTTAATGTCTCAACTTAAATGACTATATAATGAGCAAAATGCATGCAACAATAGTTTGCATAACATCGTATGTCTTCGTCTATTTGGGCTGCATATATATATGTATATGTAATATGTCTCATAGACTGGGTAGCTTATAAATAAAATGACACTGATTTCTCACAGTTCTCGAGGCTGGGAAGTCAGCGATCACAGTGCCAGCAGATTCAGTGTCTGGTGACAGTCCACTTCCTTGTTCATAGATGGTCATCTTTTCACACAGCAGAGGGGCAGGGATCCCTGGGGTCTCTTTTATAAGGGCATTAATCCCATTCACGAGGGATCCACCCTCATGATCTAGTGATCTCCCAAAGACTCCACCTCTGAATACCTTTACCCTGGAAGTTTGGTTTTAACATATGAAATTTGGGGGAGGACAAACATTTAGTCTGTGGCTGTACATTAGGCAAGGACAGACAGTGACTCTTGAGAGAGAATAAAAGTGAGGTGAGCCCCATAATTGCCCTAGCTTTTTGGTTTTTTTTTAAGATTTTATTTATTTACTTATTTATTTAACAGGAAGAGAGAGATCACAAGTAGGCAGAGAGGGGAGGGGGAAGCAGGCTCCCTGCTGAGCAGAGAGCCCGATGAGGGGCTCGATCCCAGGACCCTTGGATCATGACCCACATGGAAGGCAGAAGCTTTAACCCATTGAGCCCCCCTAGCTTGTTTTAAGAAAGTTCCCATGCAGGAGTGGCTGGGTGGCTCAGTCAGTTAAGCGTCCAACTCTTGATTTCAGCTCAGGTCTTGATCTCAGGGTCACAAGTTCAAGCCCCTGGAACCTACTTAAAAAAAAAAAAAAATTCCATGCAGAGAGAAGGTTTGCACAGGTGAAACTCAGTGGTCTCCCTGCCTTGAGAGATCAGAACTGGTTGTCCAGGGACTACAGCATCTATTCTGCTTAGGACAGAGTACAGGAGAGGGGAGTCCAAACCCAGGAGATAATTATGGGACTCCTAAACGTGTACCACCAAATAAAAGAGCTACAAAATATGAAGCAAAAACTAATAGAACTAAAATAAATAAATACGATTGCATAATTTTAATCAGAAGCATAAACATCCCTTTCTCAAGAAATGATACAACAGCCATAAGATATCAGCAAGGATAAAGAAGAACTCAGCACCAACCAACCAACCAACCAACAGGAAGTAGCTTAATAGAAAACACTCCAAAACAACACAATACACATTACTTTCAGGAGCCCATAGACCATATACTGAGATAGACCATGTCCTGGACATAAGATCACAAGAAAATCTTCCTAAACACTTGGGGAAACTAAATAACGAATTCGATAATCCATGTGTCAAAGAAGAAGTCTCAAGATAAATTTAAAAATTATATTAACTTACTGAAAATAAACATACAAATCTATCAAAACTTGTGAGATACAGCTAAAGCAGTGCCAAGGGGGAAATGCACAGCATTGAATGCTTTCCATAAAAAAGAGAGAAGTCTAAAATTAATCATACACACTTCCACTTCAAGAAAATAGAGAAAGGACAACTAAATAAATCCAAAGCAAGCAGAAGGCAGGAAATAATCAAGATTGGAGCAAAAGCAAACCTCTAGCAAGAGTGACAGGAAAAAAAAAAAAAGGCAATAATGACCAATATCAGAAATGAAAGAAGGTATCACTATAGACACTGCAAATGTTAAAAAAAGATAATAAAGGAATATTATGAATAGCTCTGCACACATAAATTTGACAGCTTAGATGAAATAGATCAATTCGTTGGAAAATGCAAACTACCGCAATTCACCCCATATAAAAGAGATGTAACTATTAAGGAAATTTAATTCATAATTTTAAAACTCTCCCAGAAAGAAACTGCAGGTCCAGATGGCTCTGCTGGAGAATTCTACGAGTGTTTAAAGAACAATTAATACCAATTCTGCACAGCATCTTCCAGAAAATAGAAAAGGGTGGGCCATAACCCAATTTATTTTATGAAACCATTATACTCTGACCTCAAAACCAGACAAAGACAGTACAGAAAGGGAGGAAAAAAAAAAAAAAAAAAAAAACAAAACCCACAACTACAGACTAAAATCCCTCATGAATATAGATATAACATACTTAACAAAATATTTGCAGGTAGAATTCAGCAATATATAAGACAATTATAAACCATGACCTAGTGGGGACTCTTTCATGGATGCAACAGTGTTTCAATATTCAAAAATCAATCAGTTTAATCCACCATATTCATAGGTTAAAGAAAAAAAAAGTGTGATCATGTTAGTACAGAAAAAACATTTGACAAAATTGAATACCCACCCAGGGCATTTCCTTAAATTGATAACATGTGCAAAAAACCTTCAACTAATATCATGCTTAAGGATGAAAGACTAATTTCCCCCCTGATATCATGAACAAAATACCTTTTGCTATTCAACATATTATGGAAGTTCTAGCTAGCCCAAAAGGATAAGAAATTGAAATAAAAGATATACATATTATGAATGAAGAAATAAGTCTGTGCCTATTGGTGAATGACATGATGGTTTATGTAGAAAAGTCCGAAGGAATCTACCAAGAAAAAGCATTTTGTGGACTATAAGTTCAGCAAGATCATAGGATCAAGATCATATGCAAAAAGCCTACTGTATTTCTATATTCTAGTAATAAACACATTGAAACTAAGCTTTAAAATGCAATACCACTTATAATCACTCCGAACAGTAAAATACTTAAGTGTACACCTAACAACATACATGCAAGACTTGCATGCTGAAGATGTCCAAATGCTGATGAAAGAAAGAAAAGATTTAAATAAATGGAGAAACATACTGTGTTCATGGACTGAAAGACTCAATGTAGTAAACATGCAAATTTCCCCCAATTGTTATACAGATTTAATGCAATTCCTATCAAAATCCCAGCAAGACTTTTTTGTAGATATAGATAAGATTATTCTAAAATTTACATGAAAAGGCAAAGAGACTAGAATAGCTGTTTAATTTTAAAAAAGAAGAAGGTGGGGAAAATCAGTTCACCCAGTCAAGACTTATTGCATAGCTCCAGTAATCATTACTGTATGGTATTTACTGGGGGATAGCCACTCAGAGAAGTGAAATAGAATAGAGGACACAGAAATAGTTCCACACCAATGTGGCCAACTGATTTTTGGCAATGATTCAAAAGCAATGCAGTGGAGGAAAGATAGGTTTTTCTTCCAACACATGGTCCTGGAACAATTCAATATCCAAATATCCATAGGCAGAAACCCAACAAACAAAAAACAAAGAACAAAACAAAATAGAACCTCTACCTAAATTTCACATTTCTTAAGAAAAAAATCATTCAAGGTGAATCACAGATTAAATGTAAAATATAAGATCATAAACCTTATAGGCAATAACAGAGGAGAACAATTTGAGGACCTAAGGCTTGGTGACATGCCAGCAAAAAGGAGTATCCATAAAAGTAAAGAAAATGATAAATTGGAATTCATCAAAATTAAAAATTTTTACTCTGTGAACAGCTTGTTGGGATACCAAAAAGATAGGCAACCGACTGGGAGGAAATATTTGCAAATTTGATGTCTGATGTCTAATATCTAAAATATATTTTTAGAAGTCTCAAGAGCCAACAATGAAAATAAAACCAATTAGAATATGGACAAAAGACTTGAGATATTTTACCAAAGAGGGATATATGGATGCAAACAAGTATGTGAAAAGATGTTCAACATCATTAGCCATTAAGAAAATGCAAATTAAGAATGTAATGAGTATCATACACATATTAGAACAGATAAAATAAAAAATAGAGACAATCCCAAATGCAGACAAGGATACAGATAAACTGCCATGTATTGCTCATGGGAATATAAAATGTGACAACTCTTCTACAGTTTGGTAGTTTCCTAAAACATAATGTACATGTGCCACATGACCCAGCAATCACACTTCTGGGTGTTTATCCCAGAGAAATGAAAACTTATGTCCCTCTTCCTGGCCAAGATAATTGCATCCAGTTGTTTGTTGCGATTTTATAGATAAAGAACAAATTAATGGTTGTCAGGAGTTAAGGATGAAGAGAGAAAAAGAGGTGACGGTAAAGGAGTAACAAGAAGGAGGTCCCTGTTGTGATGAATTACTTTTGATCTTGATTGTAGTAGTTGTTACACAAATCTACACATGTGATAACATGGCATAAACTATATAGACACATTATATTGATATTAGTATCCGATAATGATATTATGCTACAGTATACTAAAAGATATAACCAATGCATTATCAATATCACTAACTGGGTAAAGGGGGTACAGGACCTTTCTGTAACGTCTTTGCAACTCTCTGAATCTCCAATTATTTTTTTAAGACTTTATTTATTTATTTGACAGACAGAGATCACAAGTAGGCAGAGAGAGGGGAAGGGAATCAGGTTTCCCACTGAGCAGAGAGCCTGATGTGGGGCTCAATCCCAGGACCCTAGGATCATGACCTGAGCCAAAGGCAGAGGCTTTAACCCACTGAGCCATCCAGGTGCCCCCTGAATTTCTAATTATTTTGAAAAAAAGTTATAAATAATTTTTAACTTAAAAAGTGTGTATTATAAATTCTAAATCAACCATTAAAATGGTAAAACACAGTAATTGCTAAAAGCCAACAAAGGGGATAAAATGGAATCACATAAATACTGAATTAATCCAAAAGTAGATGGGAAAGGAAGATAAGGGAATGAGGAACAGATAGAACTAATAAAAAGATTGGGGCTCCTGGGTGGCTCAGTGGGTTAAAGCCTCTGCCTTCGGCTCAGGTCATGATCCCAGGGTCCTGGGATCGAGCCCCGCATCGGGCTCTCTGCTCAGCGGGGAGCCTGCTTCCTCCTCTCTCTCTGCCTGTCTCTCTACCTACTTGTGATCTCTATCTGTCAAATGAATAAAAAAAAAAAAAAAAGAACTAATAAAAAGATTATAGATTTTAACCTAATCATATCAATAATCACATTAAATATGAATGATCCAAATATGCTAGGTTAAAAGACAGAGATTGTTATAATGAGTAAAACACAAGACTCAATTATAGACTGTCTACAAGAAACAAACTTTAAATAGAAACACACAAATAAGTTAGCAATAAAAAATGGAAAAAATGATATTTCATGCTAACACTAAAGAATATTGGAGTAGCGATATTAATCTCAAATAGATACTAGGGGAAAAAATACTTCCTGGGATAAAGAAAGTTGTTTCATAATGTAAAAGGGCCAGTTAGTCAGTGGGACAAGGCAGTTTTAAATGTTTATGCACCTCATAATACAACTTTGAAGTAAATGGTACTGGAACAGACAGTAAGGAGAAGTAGCCAGGGATTTCAGTTCTAGATTTTTAATAACTGGTAGAATAAATAGCCAAAAAATCACTACGTATATAGAAAATATAGAACAACAAAAGAGTGTAGAACAACTCTATTAATCAACTTGTCCAAATTAGCAATTATAAAACTCTTTACCCAAAGATAGCAAAATGCAGATTATTTTGAAGTATGCATGGAAAGGTTACCAAGAAGCCCTATTCTAGACTGGACTATTAAGAAAACAAACAAATAAAATCCCCCCCAAAAAACAACAACAAAAAAATCAGTACTTTTAGAAGAATTAAAGTCATAGAGGGTATTTTTTGATCAGAGTGGAATTGAATTAGAAATAAATGACAGAAAGATAACAGGGAAATCTCTAAACACTTGGTAACTAAGCAACATGCTTATAAGTAATTCAAGAGTCAAAGAGGAAATCTAAAGAGAAATCAAAATAGACATTGACCTGGTTGAAAAGGCACATACAGTGCATCAAATTTACTAACAGTACTTGGGAGAAATTTATAGCATTAAACTTTTTTTTTAAGATTTTATTTATTTACTTGACAGACCAAGATCACAAGTAGGCAGAGAGGCAGGCAGAGAGAGAGAGGAGGAAGCAGGCAGAGAGCCTGATGTGGGGCTTGATCCCAGAACCCTGGGATCATGACCTGAGCTGAAGGCAGAGCCTTTAACCTGCTGAGCCACCCAGTTGCCCTGCATTAAACTTTTTAAAATAAAAATAATGGTCTCAAGTCAGTTATTTCATTTTCCTGAAGACAGTAGAAAAAGAGGAAATGAAACACAGGGTAACTGGAAGAAAGGACATAAAATATATCAGAATGTAAATCAACAAAAGAGAAAACAGGCCAAAAATAGAGAAAATCAATAAAATTGAAAGCTGGTTCTTTGAGAAGATCAATAAAATCAATAAACTTTTGGCCAGGCTTAGGAAATGAAGAGAGAAGATGCAAACTAGAATATCAGGAATGAAAGATCTTACATCACTACAGACATTAAAAGGATGATAAGGAAGAGTTTGAACAACTGTATGCCATGCAATTCAAACTTTTGGATGAAATGGACAATTTCCTGGAAAGGTGAAGAGAGAGTTCACTCAAAAAAAAAAAAAAAAAAAAAAAAAGATAATCTGAATTACCTGATACCTAGTAAATGAATTGGATTTATAGTTTGAAATCTCCCTCAAAGAAAATTCTAGGCCCTATTGACTTTACTGATAAATTTGAAAAAAACACATTTATAGAAAATCAAAAAAGAAGAGCTGCTTGCAACATCATTCTAAGAGGCTAGCATTACTCTGATACCAAAACCAAAACAACTACAATAAAAAACTTTAAACAAAAAGAACACTACAGACTAGGGTCCCTCATGGACATCCATGTGAAAATTCCAAACAACATGTAGCAAATCTGATTTTCATATACATGTATATATATGTGTATGTGTGCATGTGTGTGTGTGTGTGTATGTGTGTGTCTGTCTGTCTGTATGTGTGTGTGTATATATACATATAAATCACAAAATAGTATATCTCATTCCAGGATTGCAAACATGCTTTAACATTTGGAAATCAAATTATATGGTTCATCATATTAAGAAATTAAACAATGTAAAATCATGTGATTACCTAAAAAAGGCATTTGAGAAAATCCAACATTCATTCCTGATAAAAATTCTCAGCAAAGTAAGAATAGAACAGAAATTCCTCATCTCTTAAAGGAGCATCTTATGAAAAATGTAAAGCGACATGCTTAATGGGGAAATACTGAATGTTGTACCCCTAAGATTAAGAATGAGACAAGGACTTCAGCTCTTAACATTTTCTTCCACATTGTACTCATGACTGTAAGATCAAGAGTCATATGGTCTACCGAGTGAGCCAGCCGGGCATCCCTATACTAATATTTAAATAGTATATGATACTAATGCTATGTGATTTCTAGGCTTAATATCAAGCCCGAGTAATCATACAATGTTGCTACTGCTGTCTTATGATACTTTAGTCATTATCAGGTTAATTGAGCTCCTATTTTGAACTTATCACTGTACAAAGTGTACATAGTATAGAAAATAGAAATGTTGTTAAGTGTATTTCACATGTCATGAGTGCTCAGTATTCTATAAGTACAGGTGAGGTTCTAGTAAGCATGGTAATTCAAATGTTGATGTCTAGCTCAGGAACCGCATATCCCAGATATCTTCTTCAGGTATCTGGGAGACTCTGGCAGGTGTCTCAGTTGTGTGCAGACTCAAATCTGATCTCTTTATGGGGAGTTCTACTACTCTGCAGGCATTCCCTCTGCATGAGGTCTCTGAGACATGAGTCATTTTACTTGTATTCTGTTAGACCTCCTCTGTATGCTTCATGTTATCAGAGAAAGCCTGTGTAATGTGCCCGGTGGGAAGACTGTTAAATCACCTCACTAGGCTGTCCTGTGTCACCTGGAATATAAGTAGCACAGCTGATAGAGTCTATCCTAAAAGTGGTACTGCCAGCATCTTTCTGTGGGTACTACTCTTAAAATCTCAGACATTGTCTTTCATATATATATATAAAAAATAAACTTGTTAGGCCATGCTGCCCTCAATTCTCTCCCTCTGATCACTATCTCTTTTGCACAAGCGAAAACACATCTTCTAGGCGCTGTCCACCTCATGGATATCAATTTCTGCAAATAGGTTTACCAGTCTTGTCAACCTACATGCCCAGATATGTCTGAATCACAGTTTATTCTCAGCCCTGACCCACCATCCAAAGTCATTTTCTTCGCATAAAACTTTCATAGGCAATCCATACCTTATAGCTTCACAATTGTAAAACTGGTAGAAAACATAACACTCTGTCAATCTCAGCATCATGAGGATTAGGCTGTGTTTGCTAACTCTCTCCCCTTCTAAAAGACGTACTGTACAAGACTTACGAAGTGTGACGTAATGGATCTTCACTGGTTTACTGTGTCATTTTACTGATATATTTCATATTAACTGAACTTGTTTATCTAGTGAAATATTTTTTTTCTAATGTTATTTATGGTGTTATTTAGTAGTATGTCAATTAGGCAATAAATTGGCATATCCAGTTAAATACAATTATGGGTCCAGTACCATGCTATGTGAAAATATCAGACCCAGCCTTCCTCCCTCCTCTCTGCTTCCCTCCTCCACCTCCTTCTTCTCTCTCTCTATCTCTATCTATCTGTATATACATTATAAAACTCATATATTTACACAGTCATCTATATAAGTCATATATATACACATATGTGATTATACACATAAATATGTGTGCATTTATACACGTATACACATACACACTTATTTTATTTGAAATATATATAGTTTGGATTTTTTTCTTTTTGAAATAAGCTCTACACCCAACATGGGGCCATGGGGCTTGCACTCATGACCCCCAAGTTCAAGAGTCACAAGCTCTACTGAATGAGCCTGCCAGGTGCCCCATGAGATTGGTTTTGAATGTATTAAGAATTCTTAGAGATAATGATCATTTATCTTAGTTTTTATTTTTTATTGAGTAAGATTTTGTTCGGTACCTACAGAATGCTAGGGATTCAGCCAAGCCTGGCAAGGTCCTTGACTGTTTAAGGAAGAACCTAGACCTCAGAAAACAGTTGAGTAAGATAAATGTGGTTTTAACAGGGAAAAATAAGGACTCATGGGAGCATGTGGCAGGAGGAGCTAATCTCGGTAATTCTGGAAATTCTCACAAATCTGTCTACAGTTGGTATTGGAAGCCAACCTTCACTGAGCAACTACTAGAGAGACAATATGGTATTCCAGGAAACAGGCTGTAGCTCAAACACACCTGGATTTGAGTCTTGGATCTGCTATGCATTAGATGTGAGATCTGGTTTGGGCCAACTGCCCATCTTCTCTCAGTCTGAGTTCCTTGTTAATAGAGTAAATCAGTAATAGCATCAACCTGATTAGATGAGAGAATGGAGGCACGTATAAAGCTTGCACAGTGCCTGGTTCAAAGTGAGTTCTTCACACATGAGAGTTATCATTTCTCCCAAGAAGCCCTCGGTGGATGTAGGCTCTTGCTGCTGGTGCTATTACTTACGTGTTTTATACTCATAATCATGAGGTAGGGCTTATATTCTCCCCAGTTTATAGATGAAGACCCTGAAGTTCTAGAGAGTTTAAATGACCTGACCATGAGCAGATACTGAGAAGGCAGCCAAGTTGATTTCATAGTTTCTTCTCTCTCCCTTCATTGCATAGTTTATTGACTTCCTATACATTCATCTTTTGGGGATGTCCTAATCAGTATATTGGGGGCAACAAATCTAAGTGACCTCATTGAATAATGAGCCCACAGAGTTGCAGTACACAAATTCTTGCCTAAGAATAACAGTGACTTGGAAAGTTTTTTCAGTGTCAACAGACAGCCTTATGATTAAAATCACTGAAGAATGCAATGTAAAATGTTTTCATTTCCTCTTGCTTTCTGTCTCTCTTGGAATAATAGTCAGCAGGAAACACATTTCTGAAAGACTTCTTTTTCTCTACATCCTCAGAATATAATAAGGACTCAGCTAACAGTCTCTGGCTGTTGGGAGTTAGTAGACACAGAATTGAAAAGAAGGTGCTCTCAGAGTTTTATGAATTTTTCTCTCTAACAGTCTTGGGTTGGAAGGACATCTTTGAAATTGATGTAGCTATCACCCAGGGGCTAACATTAAGATTTCAGTAGAGGTGTGTAGGGTTATGATCTTTCTGTTACTGTCAGAACTGCGGCTGTTGTATTTGCAGTGAGTGGTGTGCTGGATAAAGCCAGAGGAGATCCAGGAGGAGGCAAAACAAAAGATAAACAAAACAAAACAAAAAAACAAAAAAACCCCAAAACCTATTGAGTCATGGGCTCTACCGGAGGGTGTTTGTTAAAGGTAAATTTATCAATAGCTGTTAAGTCATTTGTATTGAATAATTTTCATAGCCTCACAGCTCTTCTTGGTTTTAATAATGGGTCAGAGAGAGGAGCTGGTGATGGATGTGATATTATGGCGTTTTGGCACTTAATTGCAGCTGAGCTTAAAATGGCAGCAGAGAAGCTAAAACTGGGCTGGCTCCAGCATAATTTATGTTTGCAGACTGCTAAGACACTCTATTTTTTAATTCAAATTGAATATTTCTTGACATATGTTTCTTGCTATGTTGTTACCAGCAGTTTGTCAGAGATGGGAGAACGTTGAAATTACCTGGTCTCCAGAGTATGATCTAAAGGTTTACCTTGTCCATCACTGTAATTGAGATAAATATAATAATAGATTTAAAAAGTCACATCTGTAGTGATGCTGGGGCTTAACATCCATTCACTCAGACTTCATTTCTTTATGCATTGGGAATGGGGTTGTGTGTGAGAGCTAGGGCTTTGCCTTCATGGACTAATTATTACAGCGGCGTGATTTCTAAGTGAAATGGTTTTGGAGTCACCAGCTGGATGAAGTACTACAAAGGTAGGACACATACTACACCTCTGTCACCTGAATTGGGAATTTATTTATCTCGGACGGCAGGAAATGTTGAAGAAAGCCAATAATAGTGCTTCATTTCTTTAGTCCATTGGTTATCACAGTCCTGCTACTTAAAATGTATGAGCCGATAAAGCCAAGAGCAACAGTCCTGGGTGTTAAAACTGCACCCTTTCCTACCCCATGATCTTATGAAGAATAGGTGATTATTGTAACCCGCTTGTTATTATTTTCATAACAAAGCTGTCTCCAGCCAGGTATAATCTTAGGCTTACATAATTGAATTTTAGACGCTGCTGGTTTATATGAAATTTCCACGGGTGCCAGCATGAGTCCAGGATTTAGC
Organism: Enhydra lutris kenyoni; assembly: GCF_002288905.1. Lineage (NCBI taxonomy): Eukaryota > Metazoa > Chordata > Mammalia > Carnivora > Mustelidae > Enhydra > Enhydra lutris. Next base: position 10,400,786 of record NW_019154129.1, on the reverse strand, counting down.
AAACAATATTTTTAATTGAGATTTTATGTCCTTGCCCTCAAATCAAGCACTTTAATAGGATCCCAGTTGGAATAGGTGACTCAGTAACAAGTTACCACGGCTTTCAACATCAGAAAGGTGTTAATTTCTCTAGCTCCTGCTGAGCGTCCATCTACTCTAGTGACCCGCCACCTGCATGTGCCATAAAACCAGTGTTTTGCATTCCATTATGTTCAAAGTATAGCCTTAGTCATCTGCATATTTCTTGCAGGATGTGCTGGCTCCATTCCACCAGAAAACATTAAGATGGAAAAGTATTAAAAATATTGATTTCTCATCTATAACATTGAAGTGATAGATTGAAATGAAATTTGGATGCACTCCAAACCTCCAATAACTTTGACATTATTGGATGAAATGGGATGATCTCAGTCTAATTAATAGGCTGTGTCCACGTGACAAAAGTCAGGAGAAGGAAGCAAGAAATTGGCCACAATTTTTCACAGAATTTTACACTTTTCAAAAAATGTGTAGGATTTTGAGATCCAGGATGACTCTCTCCATAGCTGAAACTTGCTGGTAGCTGGAAGCTGTGTTCTTTTCCATGTAGGCTTGTTTTTGAAAATGAGTTAGTACCTTTTTCAAGAAGAGGGTGATGCACTCAGCTGAACTGTGTAAACTTCTTTAGACTTTTCAGGTCATGTTGCCATAACGTTCTCCATTCCCCTGCCCTGGATGATAAGTAATGATAACAACACACACACACACAGACACACACCCCTCTGTATGGATCCGTTTCATCCAAGGCAAGCATTTATCTGGATTTGGTACCTTTCTCCCTTTCCTCACCCTACTGCTTCCTGACTTTGCTTTTTCATGTTGTTAAAAAAAAAATCATTACACTTTATTTCTACTCTCATTCTTTCCCTCATTTTTGGCGTAGGGTTCTCCCTTTTCTTCCAGCCACTCTGTTTGCTATTTCATTGAATCAGATAGTTGAGTTTTTGTTTCTTCGCAAAGAACCTTTATCTCCCTGTTGGCAATGTGTTCGTAAGCAGTGGATTCATAACAATTTAATTTGGTTGCTTTAGAGAAGAAAACATGCACACTCTGTTTAAGCATATTTTGGTGGGGGGAGAGTTGTGCAAATTTTAAAATTTATGAACTATTTTACAGCTAGTATCAGGAAAGTAGTATCATAAAAATACAAATATTAAACTTAGGTTAATGTCATGTAGGCTAAAGTAGGTAGGGGACTGGTGGCGACATCTGAAATTTACTTGGAAATGCACCAAAACCAAGAGTTGACGGACGGATGGAGTGATGGGCAGATGGACAGACCTGAGATAAAGCGAGCAGAGTAAAATGCTAATAGTAGAATACAGGGGGCAGGCATATCGATGTTTGCTACAAAGTGATTTCAACTTCACTGTAGGTTTGAAAATTCTCATAACAGAATATTGGGAAAATATCGTCCAAAAGTTAACAACCGCACTGATGGCTCACAGCCCGAGTTAAAAAGTGTGAGCTTGAATTGAGCATCTGTTCTTTGTGTCAGGAACCCTAAATGGAGCAGGATCATCTTGCCTTCACCCCGAATCTCCCCTTCTCTCTCTAGCCCCACATCTCCTTGGCTGTTTGCCTCTGCTCTTTGGAATTTTGTTGTGTCTGCCTTGATAGACACAGTGCGGTGTGGGCCTCGGCATAGACTCCTGTAAGCAGAAGCAGCAGCAGCCCTAAAGGGAGAAAGAGCAATGCATTTCTTCTCTTCCTTTAATTCCCTTCGTCCCACCGTGAGCCTACCCTCCTCCTCCTCCTCACTCTGGAGTCAGAGTTAGTGGAGCAGCTCTGGCCTCCTTGGATTTATGTGGCTCGGAGTGAGAGAGCACGGCCGCCACTGAGGCTGCTGTCTGTTCTGCATTGATGGAGCTTCCTGGGCTTCGGGGATTTTTGCCGAGCTGAGTTTTACAGTTGATACGCTCTCGGTCATTTGTCATAAAATCATTCCAACCAAGCTGTTGACTGGTTTGCATGCTTAATTACTGAAGGGGAAGAGAAAGCTTCTTTTGGAGTGGGTGCTCATTTGGATGCCTTCTACGAGCTCACTCATCCTCTGGTGCCCACTGATCGCCGGGTAGTTTATACAATACGCATACCACCCTTCGGAATAAAAAATAAAGACACCCACGATTTTACCTAAATATTCTGAGAAGTGCATACACAGATCATTTCACCTCTTACCAGGATAGTATTTTCTTTTGAATATAAATTGATTGCAAAACTCGGCGCTCAGGCAGTTCCAGCGATGCAGGGTGTCTGCTCTGGGTTTCAGATCAGAACGTTCACCTGGTTTATTTACATTAATCTCCAGAAATGCTTTGCTGACTCCCCCCAACTTAATATACTCGATCTGAATTGCATATAAGGTGGTGGATATAATTATCTCTCTGAAAAAAAAGTTCATCTAAATTGGAGTTAAATATATTTGTGAATGCAAAGCCATCTTGGGAATAGCATTTCAAAACCTATAGTCAAGGGTTTAGTGTCCGAAGTGATCTCCTTGCGGTGTGGTTATGATTCAGCTCTTCTTTTCTGTGCGGGAAATCGAAACGCTCTCTGGGCCCCACCCCTGCTCCCTCCTTAACATTAATCCCTACATGCAAATTCCCTCTACAAATTGGCCTCAATTAGCTTTTGTCATTGGTTGCATTACCACTGAATATTTAGGGAACATGTTTTTATATATGAGATGCTTTTGGAGAGATGAGAGAGAGAGGAGGGAGGGAGGGATAGAGATGAGCCAGAGAGAGGTGGGGAGAGAGAGAGAAGGGGAGGGTGGGAGAGAAGGAGAGGCCAGGAGGGAGAGGGAAGGTGAGAGGGAGAAGGAGAGGGAGAGAGACAGAGAAAGAGAAGGAGGGAGGAAGAGGGAGAGAGAGAGAGAAGGCAAGGGAGAGGGAGAGGAGGGGAATCAGGAAATGGAATGTTTAATGCCAAAATAACCTGTCAGAACACCTTAAATATTTACCACTGTTTTGATGTTTCATTTATCTCTGTCAGCAGGGCATTGTGTTGTTTCCATTTTTTATCATGGAGCACTGTGGCTCTTTTTACTGGGAGGCATTAGAACTTTAAAAAAAAAAAAAACAAACTTTTAATCACCCCGCTATAAATATAATGCTGGACAATTTTTCTCTTGTAGCGTTACTTTGCTGTTATTAAAAACAACTGCTCGTCACTCCTTCTTTGAGCTTCTCTCCCTCCCTTCTTTTAACTATTGCCCTTATTCGGGGCCATTACACTTAAAGTAATCTGGATTCTTTCAGAGCTGCCAAAAGGTGAAATTGACTTTTTGAGAATGTATTGCTGAAAACTGCAGCCGATGCACTTTCCCCAAGTAGAAACATCCTGTGTGTTAAGACCGAGAGGGACAATTTACAGCCAGTTTCAAATTGGTAGCTGAGGTCACTAAGTGTCCCCCCCGTGCAATCGCATCAGCCTTGTTTGGATGACAACGCACAAGGGGGTGCCTCCCGGGGTGCTGCCCCTGGGGACCCGGCCATGGCTGCCTCCGCGGGCGGTAGACTCCCTCTGCAGATTTTACTTATTTCGGCATTCACCATAGAAATCTTCTGAAAATCTAAACTTTTTCAATGATTACTAAAAAATGTATTAACACTTACATATCAGAAATTTTATGTAATAATTACAACATCCTGGATTTTTTCATTCTTTTTCATGTGCCAAGCACTGTGCACTGTGTTAAAGGTGTTACATGAACTATCACGCTGAATCCTTCTACCTTTGAAAATAGAGTTCAGGGAGCCTGGGTGGCTGGCTCAGTTAAGCGCCTACCTTCAGCTCAGGTCATAATCTCAGGGTCTGCTTTTTCCGCTGGCTCTGCTTCCTCCCCCCTGCTCATGCGTTCTCTCTCTCTCCCTCTCTCTCTCAAATACATAAATAAAATCTTAAAAAAAAAAGGAAAGAAAATATAGATCAAACTTTTCTTCATTTTACCAATGAGAAAAATAAGGGCTTCTATGACTTGAAACTATATGGTTTCACTCAGAGACTGCACTCCTTGCCACATCGTGTGAGTTTTGAGAACTGAGAGACCTTGGTGTTATTGAGATACCGGAAAGCTACCACGAGAGTCAGTCCTGCACTTGCTTTGTTAGTGTAGACTAGAGATAATTTAGTGTAAAATGTCCCAATAAAAATTTTCCCCAAAGCATATGTAAACCACAACATAATAGATTTATCAAAGTAGCAGAATGCTATTATGTTCAAAAGATTAACCAGACCGAAGCTATTTGTCATAGCAACGGGTGCTATAGTTGACAAATTACAATTGAACCCAAATGTTAGGCAGAGCCTTGGCACTGATGAGTTGACATGAAGCGTCCAGACTGGGATATATCCGAACAATTTAAGTATCATTTAGAATAGAGGGAAACCATGTTCCCAAACACTCCAAACCACCCCGAGGAACCACAACACCTCTTTGACTCTAAAGTGTATCAGTAGCAAGACACACAATCCATTTGATAATTTTTGATGGAAAAGAAATACCACAGGAAATGTTCCCATGGATGCTCAGGGAGTGGGATTACAGACACTTTCAAACTTGTGGTAGGGGACAAGAGGTAGCATTATCTTAGCAATAAGGAAAAATATGTATTTAATTCCAGATAATGGGCTTTACCCTAATGAGATAAGAAATCTTTTCCTAATAAAACGTATGGACTGAAGGTAATGTGTGCTACGTGAGGGAAGGGAAATCATTCGGGAATAGGCAGAGCCTGTTCTGGCTTGACTATGGAATGGATCTTTAACTTGTATCTCTGCGGACAAAGAGTTGATCACATTGTCACAAGAATAATCTCTTTGCTCCCAGTTAAGGCTTCTGTTAGGAAACAATGAGCATGGTTAGATTCTACTGGAAGGAAAGCTGAAATGGAGTAGAAGCACTGGAATTCCATATTACCTATCTCGGTCTTGCCGATTGATTTTCTCTACCACTGACTTCATTTCAAGACATGTCAGCCTCCTGTGTGCGCGTGTGGGAGCGTCTCTGTAGTTTCTGCCCACCTGACGGGTGCTGTCATTCCCACCGTGGGGGTGTGAGGATTTCTGTGGCAGGCCTTTTTTTCACATGCAGGGTTTTATATAGATCTACCACCTTTTTGTGGTTTATCTTTTTGCCTTTTCTTAAATTTAAACTTTGACAATAGCCTTGAGTAGACCTAACGTGCACATTTCCTTTGCTTGAATGAATTTGTGTTGAAGAAATAATCACGAATGTGTGCAAAGGTCGGAGCATGACGATGTTCATCGCTGAGTGTTCGTGGAAGCAAAGAACTGAACCTTACCCAAATGGTCTACAACAGGGAGTCGATTAAATCAAGCAGGGATACCCCTACCAGGATCCCCATTCGCTTGTTTATTCATCATCCAACAAATAGGAGTAAGAAGGTACTTTGTATCAAGCCTTGTGGAGTTTTTTGAATGTATTACCTTCAAGTTCATTAGGAGTGATACAGTAGAAGAGTCATCAGTGGGACAGAAAAGTCTCCCAGGATATTGCTAAGGGGAAGTCCAAACTCTATGTGATCTTATTCTCCCTAAAACAGAAAAGGGTAGTGGGAATTTGTTTTGCGGCGGGGGGGGGGGGGGGGGGATACACACACACACACTAAAATAGTAAGTTGTTTTCTTTGACTTGTTGGCTCTTTATTCTCTAAATGGCCCATAATGAACACTGCATGTCTTTGAACAGAAAACAAATTGCAAACATTTTTAAAAGGCAGTTGTTCTCAGAGGCTAGAGGAGAGCATTAGCACCCCGCTGAAATATTTGTTTCGACTTTTCTGTTACATATAAAGGTGAAAGGAAAGTCAGTATGTTTTTAAAGACTTTATTTTTTTAGGCTTAAGTTCTACAATTTAAAACTGCACATTCAGTTTTAGATAAATAGTACTTTAAAAAAAAAGATTTTATTTATTTACTTGAAAGAGAGAGACACAGCGAGAGAGGGAACACAAGCTGGGGTGGGGGGAGTGGGAGAGGGAGAAGCAGGCTTCCCACGGAGCAGGAAGCCCGATGTGGGGCTCAATCCCAGGACCTGGGACCATGACCTGAGCTGAAGGCAGACGCCCAAAAACTGAGCCAGCCAGGTGCCCCAGATAAATAGTACATTTAAGATTGCCCATATATCCCTTATCCATACAGCATAGCTCCTCCCCAGTTAACAAAATTCCCTCCAAAGTGACACATCTGTTGCATTTGAGGAACCTACCCTGACATCATTATCTCCCACAGCCATAATTTACTTAGTGATCATTTTTGATTCTGTACCTTCTGTGGGTAGCACAACTGTGTAATGATATGTGTCCATCATTATAGTATCTTATACTGTGTTCTGCCTATTTACCTCCTCTGACCCTGGCCCCATTCCCTCCCATATCCACTGACTTTTTGACTGTCTCCATACTTTTGCCCTCAAAATGGGTCTGATCTTTTTCTTTTTTTAAGGTAAATGGAAGATTTTGACAAATTACCTGTCTTTTTACTCTTGCTGTTGTAACCAGTGATACTTTGAAACCAACGAAATGCATGCATTTGGGAGAAAAAAAAAAACTTAAAAAATGATAACAAAGGTCATCCTGGACTGGGTGGTATGTGAAAAAGCTGGTGGTAAATGGTTTTAGAAGGAATTACTAGTTTCCTTGACAATTTAGCATTCAATACAGTTCTACATTGGCTTGCTACAACCATGACCTTATTGACTGATTTGGGTAAAATTAAATAAGATGATCCATTAGAATAGAGAGCTTAAACCTTCTATTTTCTGCAAGGTTTGTGTTTAGGTTCTAAAAATAATTGGAGGGGAGGCGTTTAGGTCAACTCCCAGCCTTGTACGAGGTGCAGGGATGACTATACTCAGTTCATTGCATAGAGGAGGGTCAGAAATTCCCACTGGAGATAATGCCAGCAGTGTGTGGCCCCTGGAAGCAGGGCTGCCTTAAGCCACACTGCCCTTCAAGATTTGATTTTTAATGGGTATGTCTTTCTTGCTCTCTCTCTTTGCCCAAAAGTTTACTTGCCATCTTTCCAATTAATAAGAAAATATCAAACAGAGCATTAAAGTTTATGGCTTCACATTTTTGAATTAAATCATCTATTGATTAGTTGGGGGGGGCTATTATTAAAAATCAGCACAACCACGTCTGACAATGTCTTAAAAATATTCATCATGATGACTTTGATCAAATCGTAAATGGTGGATCTGCACTTTATTTTAGAGGTAAAGGAGGCAAATGAGCAATAAATTTCCAGGCTAGGTAATTGGGGGAAAAGTAATCTATTTAATCAGTCCCAAGAGCTGGATGATTCAGAGAACTGACATTGGAATAATTGGTTAAAATATTTTTTGTCTGAAAAGATCATTTATATATGTTTAAGAAAATATTCTATAGTGGGCTCAGAGTTAGCATTTGCATGTCTTATGCTAAATTGGGTTTGGTTTTCAAGTATATACATAAGGTGATGGTTTTCTTCTGTCTTCTTTTCCCTTCTATTATACTATCTATATGCTAATCAGAGCACTGACATCTTTCCTTATAAGCAGATACCTCTTTTCCCACCCAAGTCCCACCTCACCCCCCATCTCTGCGCTGAAGCTCATTTGTCTCTGACTTTTATTTGCAACCACAGACCACTTACTCCACCCATCTCCTCTTTCCCTAGCTCCGCAATTCTTATAGCCACTAAGATGCAGTACTGTGTAGACGTTAAAAGGAAAGTGTAGAGCCTGAAGTCTAAATCCAGTTCTATCGCCACTAGCCCAGTAACCTGGGAAAGGTAACTGAGTTTTCTGGATATCTCTTTTCTCCTCTGTGAAGTGTGGGTCACAAAAAATAAAAACTGCATAGGGTTGTAGTTAGAATTAGCTAAAGGAACATTAAAAGAACAATTTGGAAAGAACCTACTACATGGGAAGTGATGGATTTTACTTTTATTGGTGCATTGGAATCCTGATTTCTAATAGAAATACTGACTTTTGTCCTTGGTAAACTGGTAATATGTTAATGTTGTGTTTTGTATCATCAATGTTTAGCAAGCCTTACTAACGTGTAAGAAGCTAAATATTAGTAAATAGCATTTAAGTGAACATAATGACACAATGGAATTATAAGTCACTTGCCCATAAAAACATAAGAAAAGATTTGTATTTTGGGGTTTGTTCATGGCTCACCAGTACCGTCTCTTCTAAATTATCCTCTGACAATAACATGAAGGATTAATATCTTATGCTGCCATATTGAATTCTCCTCAAAGAATCTTAGAGGTAGAAAAAACTGTCAAAGTCATGTCACCAAGTTTCAGTCCCAGTGCCAGAACTTCTACCAATTTCATATTCAATAATACATTTTGGGTTTTTGTGATTTGCCTAATAGAGGGTTGGATTCTAGAGATGCAAAATGAATAAGAAGCAGACTCTGACCCCAAGGGGCATGGGAATAGGCAGGAAGACAGACAAGTAAACAAGACGATATAAAAACCAAGTGTTACCAAGGTCATAGTTGCCATGGAAAGATAGAGAATGTACCTACCTGGGATAGGTATGAATTGAGTCGAAGAAAAAAAAAAAATACCTGAAAAAAATGTGACATCTAAACTGAAAAATGGAGGACAAGTAGGAGTTCCCCAATGAAGGCGGGGAAAGAGAGGAGAAAAATTCTTCAGTGCACACAGATGTGCAGATCGACAGTGTCATGTGGACTAACCACATTCCTTTAATAGATATTTATTGAGACCCCAAAGTATGCCAGGGCTATGTTTTAAGGACTTACTCAAATGTCATATCAGTCTTTCCTTCACCCCTAAACTGAGCTCCTTTAGGGCAGAAACTGTTTTTATCTCTGCTAACCTAAAGCGCTCAGCTCAGTGTTTATCACATGGAAAATGTTCAATAACTGCTAGTTGAAGAAATGAACTAATCAATAGGTGCTTTATCACAGCAGGCTCTTGTGAAGTCATCGGTAAAACCATCGAGCCTGACTGGGTCAGAGGTAGAGACCCATAGCACATCACTAGTGATCACCCTCCTGGCAGAGAGCAATCCATTTAATCAATGAACTTTGGCACAGCCATTCAACCAGCAAACAGTGTCTTCATCTAACCCCAACACCTCCCTTATTCATGGAGATTTTACACCCACAATGTCAGATGCATGATTTCTGGCCTTTCCTTTAGCCTGACTCACTTGGGATTCTTGCAACAGGGGAAATGAGCTCACTAGCTTGGGATAACTTTCTTAGTAAACAAACCGTAGTTGACTGCTGGTCATCTATGGCCATTTTCTGTTTTTGTGTCTTACCAGTCACGTATTTCATTCTCAGTTCTGCTCTTTGTCAAAGTATCAGGTCTTGGGCGCTTGTGTGGCTCAGTGGGTTAAGCATCTGCCTTCGGCACAGGTCATGATCCCAGGGTCCTGGGATCAAGCCCCACATCAGGCTCTGTGCTCAGCAGGGAGCCTGCTCCCCGCCCCCCTCTCTGCCTGCCTCTCTGCCTACTTGTGATCTCTCTCTCTCTGTCAAATAAATAAATAAATAAATAAATAAAAATCTTAAAAAAAAAAAGTATCATGTCTGCTTTGGAATCTACCTTTTTATTGGAATATGTGCCCATTTTATGTAGCCTGACACTACCTTTATCATTTTGGAAACACCTGACAGAGTGCAAACCGATACTACATGTTTAAATACGTGAACACCAAAATGCATGAGAATAGCAAATTATCTCTTGCCAAATTTTACAAGGATCTTCTGAAAGTTGTGTATTTATTTTGTGTATTTGAGCACCTGCTCTGTGAAAGAACCTGTGCTAAGTGTTTGAATATATTGCATGGTTCCAAATAGTAATAAGAACGGAACAAAGATAATTCTGGAGTTTCTTAACAGTGGCCATCAGGAGGATGAGGTAGCAGGACGTTAATGCTGTGTAGATGCTGTGAAGGGTAATAAACTACACTTAGTTGACCTTATTAATCACTCAGAATGGGCTCTGAAATATATGTGCATCATTTCTGCCTCCTAGCCATTGTGTTTGGAGAGAGGAAAGTGGGGAGTTCTGTGGTCAGTCTAAGTCTGGCTCTGCTAAAAGTCTGTCTTTTGAGCCTCTAAATTCTTCCTCTTATTTTTATGAACCTAGAGTACAGATTAAGCAGGGCACAAGAGCATTTGAGGTCACCTCGTTTTGTCCTGGCTGTGCACAAATGATCAAGCACAGCAGTTTTGGAAATGCCCCAACCTAGAGGCTAAACCCAAAATACTTTCTCAAAGTCCTGTTTCCTAATGGGAAAGGCACCGAACGACACCCTGTATCCCCTTATTTCTACTTGTGGCAGGTAAGAGGACAGCTTGATGAGCACAATCCCACAGTCTTCAGTCCAACTTTCTCTGTCCGTTCATCCCACAGATATTTACTAGATGTCCACTCAGCAGTGGGGCAACAACAGGACGTGAGACAGACATGGTCCCTGTCCCTAAGGAACTTCCATTGCACTTGGAAATAGCAGAGGGAAAAAAGAGTAAACAAACTAGTTAGAGATTATAAGTATTATAAATAAGTGAGTAGGATATGTAATGGGGGATAATGTGTATCAGCCAAGGTGATCAGAACATGTCTTCTGGCAATATGAAATTTACAGGGAGACCCACAGCATGAGGAAGAGTCCAGGAGGCGTATCCTAGGCTGATAGGAGAGCAAGTACAAAGATACTGAAGCTCAGAATTATGCCTGTGGTGGTAAAACACGAAAAGCAGGGACTTGGATCGAATACTGGAGAGACAAGCCGAGATCTGAGCACTAAGGGTCCCGTCAGCCAAGGGTTTGGGTTCTGTTCCAAATGTCACGTATTCTCAGCTCAATTTTGCACACAGCAAAATTCATTCTATCAACCACTGGAAATGAAATATAGAGCAAGAACTGCTTGTTAGAAGTCTGTGTGTAACTATTTCTCATTATTGCAAAATTTTGGATGGAAAAGAAAGGAAAGAAATAGGAGCCTTTTGATGCAACTAGCATTTGATTTAGTTACCGTCTCTTTGTCTTACTTTTATATATGCTCTTTGTCTCTTTGTGACAGAGAAAAGAAAGAATTCTTCCTTTCTAATTTTTTTTAACGTTCAGAGAAAAGCATAACTTTTCCTACCTGAGCATCTGTTTGTCTGTTTTTTTTTTTTTTTTCCTTATAACTGTTATCATAGTCTCTATGCCCTGTAGGGACTTTCCAAGGTCACTTGGCCCTTCCTACCCCAGTCAAATGTTGTCTGTTTTATTTTATTTTATTTTATTTTTAAATTTTTGGGGTGGGGGATTCTAGAACATACTGTCTAGTAAATCTTTCTGCTGTGATGGATATGTTCTGCATCTTCAGTGTCCAATAAAGTACCCTCTAACCACATGTGACTGCTAAGCATTTGAACTGAAGCTAGTGCTACCAAGGGACTGAATTTTAAATGTTATCTAATTTTGATTACTTCAATTTACATATCCACATGTGGCTAGTAGCTATTATCTTGGACAACACAGCTCTAGAGCCTCTTTTGAATGTCCTACTGGTGTTTCAGCAGAATTCACAACTGGAATTCACAGCAGTAGTGGTCTTCGTGAAGGGTTTTGTTTAACCTAAGTCAATTCTGTTTTTGATAAGAACTTTTACAGAGTAACTCTTGTTTTCATTTTTTCTGCATCCTTTTCTTCTTGCTCTGGTTAAATAGATCTCCTTTCCTTAGGGAACCATCCCTCTCCCGTTACTCCCCCTGTTCCCATCCTTGCAGAGTGCTGACTCCTTGGCTAATAATAGAGTTGGGTGTGTTACCTAATTCTGCCAACTAACAAAGCTCCATCTCCCAGCCATAGGGTTTGGCTAGGAGATGAGCATGGGACCCATGTCCAGCCAATGAGAATCTCAGAAGGATTGTTCAAAGTCTTAACAACCAGTATGTTGAAATGGGAATTGTTGGTTGTTTCTGAACTCCCCTGAGGACCGAGTGTCCAGCCCCTGAAACTAGCTCAGCCCAAATCCAAAGTCATCCTTACATTTTTCACTCATATGAACCAAGACATTATTATTTTTTTCTTTTTCGCCTAAACTAATTTGAATGTTTTATTTGAAAACCCTCCAAGAAAGTTCTGGTAAATACAATAAATGATGCAAGTACCCTGAAAACTGTATGCTATTCATGTAAAACCAAGTTTCTTAAGTTCCACAGTACTGAACATAAGGAATGATGCTAGAACACTGGACATAGGCAGCTGTGCGGACAGTGGAAAATAATACTATAAAGGAGCTAAGGGATTTTCTTAGTTATTTAGCTAGAATGTGGATCTGCCAACAAGGGTGTTACTTTTCCTTCCTACGAAGATTGAAAATGCTACAATTCCATCATTGATGAAAATTAAGTTTTCATCAATGGGCTAAGGTTTACATCAGAATAAGATACTCTTGGGATTAAAAAAAAAGGCAGCGTGAAGATGTTCTTAAAACAGTGCAGATGTTATTCTGGATCTGTCTAGGTGGGACATGAGAAGTAAACTCTTTTAGAAAAGGAAGCTAGTTACGATATTGTCCTCCAAATTTGCTTCGTTTCAGCCTTCTGAGAGGAGCAATGACTAAATGTGTGATTGTGAATTTGTGTGTGTGCCTGCACATACGTGTTTTTGTAGGTTTCTGCCTCATCTCCTTCCCAGGGGGCTTCTTTCTGTGGTGGGACATGGATCCTTAGTCATTTCGGTGTACTGGCACACTGGCTTAGTGATAATGGCTAAACTAAACCCTTAGGTCACGCTCAGGAATTTTGTCTTTAATACGAAATAAATACGTGTCTCTCAAGCAGTCGTCTGCCTGTCCTTGGCACAGTTTCAGGCTGGGAGTCCACTTCCTGAAACGCCTCCATTTCTGTCTTGTGTAGGCTCTGTCATTAAAAATCAGCTGTAAGTGGAAACTGTTAACACATTTCCCATTACTTATCTGTGCCTGAAACACACCTGAACATGGCCAGCTGTAATTCAAAGCTTGGAGCATGAGAGATTACTGGAGTGTTCCACAGTGCTGCATAAAACCCTTCTCTCTACTGGTGGCACTTGTGACGTAAGCCACTCAGGTTCTCAGAAGACCTCAGCCTCGTGTTCTGCCGTCTTCAGTGATAACTAAAGATCCATTGTCTTCCCAAGCACGTGTGTGGGATGCAGAACCTGGGGCTGCTACATCCCTTCCCTTCTCTGCTATGGGGTAAGTCATCTTAGGACTGAGTCTATCTGTAACTTCAAGAAGTTGGTCTTTCCCAAGGAACATCTTTCCTGACTTAATTAAAAGTGATCCTTCAGTGGGAGGGGGGCGCCTGGGTTAAGCTTTTGCCTTGGGCTCAGGTCATGATCTCAGGGTCGTGGGATGGAGCCCGCATCGGCCTCTCTTTTCGGCGGGGAGGCTGCTTCCTCTTCTCTCTCTGCCTGCCTCTGTACCTACTTGTGATCTCTCTCTCTCTCTCTGTCAAATAAATAAATTTAAAAAAAAAACTTTAAAAAAAAAAAAAAAGGGTGGTCCTTCAGGATACATACCAAACTGTTAGCACCAAATGACCCTGGAGTCCTGAACGGGATATCAGAAAGAAAAAATGAGTTTATCTTTACTCTTTTTTTAAATTTTTGTCTGTTTGTTTTGTTTTAAGACAATAGACTTTTCATTTTTAAAATAACAAAGAATGTTATTTAAAAGAATTTTCAAAGTTGTTTTTTTTTTCCTCCCAGTGTGGGTGGTTTAATATTTTTTCCTTAAAAAATACAAATGTAAATGTTGCAAGAAAATCAAACAGAAAAATATGTAGAAAGATAAAACTGTCCTTCCATCCCACAGAAGCGTTTTAAATGTACTTCCCCTTCTGGAGCAAACTTCTATCAATAGTATCCATTTTCTATATATTGACAAAACTATTTAGAGATAGTGGGTACCTCTGAAAGAAAAAGATGAGTAACTGTACCCATACGTCTTTATTGAATAAAAATAGGCAAACACACAATTTTGTTTATTTATTTATTTATTTATTTATTTTAGATTTTAATTAATTAATTTATTTATTTGACAGGCAGAGATCACAAGCAGGCAGAGAGGGAGAGAGGAGGAAGCAGGCTCCCTACTGAGCAGAGAGCCCGATGCGGGGCTCGATCCCAGGACCCTGAGATCATGACCTGAGCCGAAGGCAGAGGCTTTAACCCACTGAGCCACCCAGGCGCCCCCACAATTTTGTTTAAATATGACCTCTCTCTGTAGTAACACATACATACATATGTATATGATGTTTTATTTGCTTTTTCCATTTAACAGTATAGCATGGATGTTCTCCAGGTTGTACACATTCACCTACAAAATTCTTCCTAGCAACAGCCCAGCATTCCGTAGGATGCCACATGCATCCGTGGGTGTGTCTAAATAGTTCACTCAGCCCCCTCCTAATGAACACTGGACTGTTCCCCATTTTGCGGGTTGCTGTAGCAGGATCCCGGTTCCTCACGCCGGAATTCTCTCTAGCATCCCCAATTTATGATGATTGCTCCTGAATTTCACTTCTCCGTGGATATTCCAGAGCCTTCTCTGCTAATTCACGTTCCCTGCCAAAATAGGCCAAGTTCATGCGGCTTGGTCTCTGCTGGCGATTTGTGTGCTAACAAAACAAAGGACGGAGACGTATGGTTTTTTTGTTTGTTTGTTTTCCAATGCACCTACAGATATGCGGAGTGTCTGGCCAGAGATGATGGTGCAAGACACATTCTGAAGAGGCTCACCTCAAGTTTGAAGATGATTTCTTTGGAGTGACTTGAAATCCAAGTTCAAGTTTCTTTCTCATAAGTCTGTTATTTGGAAGGAGATTTCATGAACCATTCTTATTTATCTTATGCCTTCTAGGCACAGGCCTTTTATGAGATGGGTATTTTTAAAGGAACAACTTTATTCTTGGGAAAGTTGACAGGACTTTTAATGAGGGAAGAAATTAGAAACCAGTGCTGGAGGCAACATGGTTAATAAAAAAAAAAAAAAAAAAAAAGGAGGGGGGACAAGGGACAGAAATCTGGTTTAAATGCTCCTTATAATGGTTGTTATTATAAATATTCTTGTATATATCCATTCATAGTTCTAGGTGAGAAAAACTGGGCAACTCTTGGCTTTTCTTTTCGGGCAAATGATTATCGCTTCTGCACATGCATCTTGTTTTACTTAAACTTGAACAAGTCCTGTGTCGATTGAAATTATAAAAATAACATAATGTATTTAATGTTCTAGAACAGGGGTCGGCAAAATATAGCCCAGGGGCCAAATCCGGCCCATCTGCCCATGTTTGTAATCAAGCTCTTTTGGAATGTAGCCACCCCCATTCAGGTATGGGTCCTGGCTGATTGTGTACCACAACTGTAGAAATAAATAGTAATACAGCCCCTCCAAACCCAAATCTTTACTATCTGGCCCCTTACAGAAAAAGTTTGTCTGTCTAGGCAACCTCCCATGTGGGGAAAAAAAAAATAATCAATCCCTAATGGGAGGCCCCAGAATGTTCAGGAAGTTCTTTCCCTGTGAAAGTGCAAGACTAAACCACATAGGCTGAATTCTTTCCCCTGTCTGCCTGGCCAAGGAAGTTACTCTTTCACAGGAAGGGAATGAGCACAGGAGAAAGCCTGCTGCTGAGTAATAGGGCTGGATCTACAGCAGATAATGCAGCAAAGTTATTAGTGATACAGAAGAATCACATAGTTGGGTCTGGGAATTACCTCCTGTTATGGGCTGAATTCATATGTTGAAGTCCTAGCCCCCAGGACCTCAGAATGTGACTCTATTTGGAGACGTGGTCTTTAAGTAACTAAGTTAAAATGAGGTCACTAGGGTGGGCCCGAATCCAGTATGACTGGCGTCCTTATAAAAAGAGATCAGGGCACAGACATACACAGAGGGAAAACCCTGTCAAGTCCCCTGGAGGAGATGGACATCCGCAAACCAGAGAGAGAGCCTCGGGATAGACCAACCCTACCCTGCCCATACCTTGATCTCAGACTCTCGGCCTCCAAAGCTTTGAGAAAATACATGTGTGTTTAAGCCACCCAGTCTGTGGTACTTTGTTACTGCAGCCCTCTGCCTAAGGCTACCATGCGGCCTTCTTAGGTAGGATATATCTCTTGCCATAATGTGCTGGTCTTTCTGTGTGTCAGTCAGCAGTTCTCAACTGGAAACAGTTTTTCCCCCAAGGGGACATATGTTAGTGTCTGGAGACATTTTTAGATTGTCACGATTGGGGGAGGGCATGCTACTCATATCTGGTGGGTAGAGGCCAGGGACACGCTGAGCAGCCTGTAATGCACAGGACAGCCCCTAGTAACCACAAATTACCTGGCTTCACCTATCCATCGTGCCAACGTTGAGAAACCATCAAGGAGCAGAAGACACATCTCTTTCAGTCCCTCCTCTTGCTTGCCTCTTAGACCTCGGTGTTCTTCGACAACGCTGGAAGAGTTTAACCCCACGCTGAGCAATGCGTCGGGTGTCCATACAGGATCATCAAGATAGTTTAAACTAAAAGAGTTCCTTCAGCCATTAGATCTGGTCAGTAGATTTCTGCTAAGTATACTCTAGAAAAATGGTTAGGTGCTGCATGATTTCTAGGACATGGACGTTGGCTTACTGAGGGCCAGTCTTCCTTTCAATGCTGTTGGCTTCCCCAAGTTTGCAGCCGATGAGTGGTCCTGGAGTGGGGCAAGGAGGAATAAATGATGAATGGATGGTGAGCCTCCTAGGTAGAAGCGGGCTGGTGGGAAGCTTTCTTTAATATCATATTTTATATACAACTGTGGGTCAGGACAGGCTGTGGGTATGCGGTGCCTGACCCTAGTAAGGTGGGGGAAGATTGATCGTGCTGAAACAGGGAGATGTCCAAATGATTTATTTATGCAGCAATGCCTCTCTCAGCTTCTTTGGAGGTGGGCACAGACAGGCTTGTGCACGTGCGGGGGGTGTGTGTGTGTGTCCGTGAGTGTGTGAGTGTGTGCTCGCACATGTGTCCTCCCATGATCCTCCCAGTTTCAAGTGAGCCTATAATTAGCTCCTCAGAGACCAGATAATTACACTTTGCTTTTTCTACCTGTAAATGCTCATTTGGCTTTCTGATTTCTTGTTAATTTCTTAGCTTTAAACCACCCAGTATAGGGCTTTTGGCAAAATATCAAGTTATCAGAACAAAGAAGGGTACTCTGGGAAGGCAGCTGGAAGATTCCAGAGTCTCTGTGGCTGAGACTGGCCATTGTTTTCTGCCTAAATTTGAGAAGAAGCTTTTGAGGGATTATTTTTGAAAATATCTGCTATATTCTTTCCCAACTAAAATGATGTCCTTCCAGGGAAGGATCAGAATGTAGTCATTAGGTCTGGACATTTAAAATCTGGTAGAGTACACAGCATAGCAAATCAAACCCTTGCATTCTGTGGTAGAGATCATAATCCGTACAACTAGGGCCTTAAAAAAATTGGTTCCCACACCAAATTAAGTATGAATAGCCCCATTTTGTCTCTACCAGAGAATGTGAATTCTGGTAGTCTTACATCTCGATGTCAGTCTAGGATTGTTCAAAGAATTGTTTGTAAAGGAGAAGAACAGAATAACAACTTATTAATAATTATGAGTAATCTAAATCAGCTACTGTCCGATAGAACGTTCCACAGTGATGGGAACATTTTATATCTGTGCTCCCCAGTATAATAACCATGAGCCCTCCCTGGCTATTGGGCATTTGAAATGTGATTAGTGAAACCGAGGAACCACATTTTATATTTTTTTCATTTTAATTAATAGAAACTTAAACAGCAGCATTGAGCAGTGACTACTGTATTGGAAAGCATAGCTCTATATGGCCTGATCTCATCTTAAAAAAAAGAGTATGAATATGTATTTTTATTATTTATGTTTATCCCCATATGATGTACTTAAAAGTATAGACAAAAAGCCTCTAAAGATACGTATCAAACTGTTAATACCTTTCAGGTTGGGATTGGAAAGGTGTAAAGAAAAGATTTTAACTTTTTTATTTTACCAAAAAGAGAAAGGGAAGATTAATGGGATTAAAAACCGGGTCAGATAAATAAAATGAGACTAATTATATCATAGAGCCAACTGGGTCGAGCCATCTCCTTGTGTTACTGTGGAAAGGGAGGGAGGGAGGAGGGCTTGACAGTTATCTCTGTGACCCAGGCAGCCCCTCCTTTTCTCCCCAGTCATTTCAGAAGACATGAATCTGGGGTCTCAGTCATACAGTCTTGGAGTTTTGTGCAGTCAGCACCTAAATAATCATTTCAGAGGCTTTCAAGTCTGTGTACCCGAAAGCAGAGGACAGTGAGAGAGGAGGAAGGCACGTAAACGAATGCATGAACCATAGTCAGTCTCTGAAACAAAATCCATGTGTTTTATGAAAATCCCTTATTGTGGAAAGCCATTTGCAAAGCCCCTGTCTTCGCTTGGCTGGTAAAGAGCAGTGAATGCCTCTTTCTAAGTCTCCCGTGAATGGCAGAGAAATTTCTAACCAGGGATTGTGTTTACAGGTTTATGGATTCCTAGTTTGAAGGCAGCCACACTCCCCCCAACTCCACAACCCTCCGTAGGTTATGGAAAAGAAATCAGCACTTTACTTTCCTGAAGTGTGGGGTTTTAAATGTTAAGGTGGAAAGAAATAAAGAAAACGAGAGAGAGGAAGGGAGTATAGAAAATGCACCAAAGGGAAGCAACAGAATGAAATTTAAAATGCATAGAATTAACACATATATAAGATTCACTAGAATTACAGAGACTGACCAAATCCCATCCAGGATTTACACAGGTCCTGGGTAACTTGGAGATTTGGAAACCCCTCTGGGTGGGCAGAGTTTCCTTTACGCATGTCAAATCAGTATGCCCCTTCTACACTCCAGAATTGTTACAATGGCAACAACGCTGTAGAGCTCTGCATATCTTTTGAGACTTAGTGCCTTCCTGCGACAAAGCCCCACTAGGGTGCTAAACCTTTCTGCAGAGATGCAATCAAATTAAAAGCTAAATTTGATACTGCAACAGGTTACCACCTGGGATCACAAATGGCGTACATTATATATATATATTTTTTTTTTCCTAGCATTATGAAATGAACAAGGCATATGGCCTAGTTAAGTTTCAACAGATATTAATTTTTAAGTGGAAATTTACAACTATCTTTGTCTAGTTCCTGAATTCTCTCCAAGATTAAAACTCAGGTATGTGATTTTGTGCAGTTGTAATAAAAGTGAAGAAACGGATGTTCTCCTCAGATGGGCGGCCCATTGATCTGAAAGCTACCTGAGGGCAAGGGATTCTGCGTTAGGCATGCGAGCTCCTCATTTTAGTAAATTGCTCCACTAGAGTAGGCAGTCTTCTATGCTGTGTGCCAGGTGTTTATTTCCCTGTATTCTGACCCTCAGGAAAATTATATGATCTTGGACCGAAGATGTATATGTGCCAAGAAAAGAGGAAATTCTAATGCATATTTTAACATTGCTTTTTAAAAAATAGTAATTGATTAGTATGTGAGCGCATGGACAGATTATTTTCCTCCTATACCTCGTGGATAGTATTTATTCTAGTACTTGGGTGTCCCTGAGAAGAACGGGGTGGGGGGTAGGGAAAGGCCCGAGGATAAAAAAAGAAATAAAACCTCTCAATATGTTTTCAGCTACATATAACCTCAACTTATTTTTTAAATGATTTTATTAGGAAGGCTTCTATAGTCTATTTTGTAATTCATTTCCCTGAGGCAACTTTAGACTTTGTGAGTCTGTTTGCAGTTCCTATCAGGTTAGGGGGGAAAAAAAAAAGAAAGAAAGAAAAAGAAATGAAAAAAAGGAAGGATAGAAAAATGGAAATTTTACAAGTGGTTCAGGTTTTTTTTTTTTTCTTTAAGTCTAGTTTCTCGCCCTGACATTTACTTCAATCTGTAGATCTTGATGTTTTAATCTCATACATTCTGATGGCACTTGATACTCGTAACTGGTGGATTGGATAAATTTTTAACCAGAAAGTTGGAGATGATGAGAAAACACAAGGGGGGAGGTTTGCATTTTGCTCCTTGTAGTGGAGCCGTCCTCATTTCCACTTTTTGCACTGAGAGCGTTCCTGGGACGTGTCAAAGTGGCCCAGAGCTGACTTGCATCCGTATTGAATTGGCTTCGTCTGAGCTTTCCGAAATTTCAATTTCAGCGCTGGTGGTAATACCTATGCGTGAACAGCAGAAGAAATATCGGTTTAAAACTCATATAAATATACATTTATGCTCCGTGTGCGAACTCATAATGTGTGGGATAAATCTTGTCATTTCAACATAAGTGGAAAAACACACGGATGGAAAGCAGGACGCACTGTTGAGAAAGCATGTTACGGATTCACAGGGCAAAGTTATACACTGACGGTTCCGTGAGAATTGAATTCGGAAGATGAAACAAACCATCGATGATAACAATTCAGTCTCTCTGATCATCCTTGTGAGTAAATTAAAATATTAATTTCATCTCAGGATTGTCTTTCAGTGTCTTATCATAGAAGATAGCAAACAGGTATCAAAGCAGAGCATAGTAAAGTGAATTCTCACGCACTTCAGGAATTGTTAATTCACGACCAGTTGTGCTTCATCTCTGACCCCTCCTCATTTCTTCCACATTGCTGGATTGGTTTGAAGTCAAGGCCAGACACCATACATTCCATCCATCAATGTTTCAGTATCTAGCTCTTAAAGAGCAGGTCCATTTTCTAAAGGTGCTCACCCCTCGCCCTGTAACGGTGTTATTGATTCCCTAAGACAATCAGATATCTGGTCAGCGTTCACCTTTTCTCAGTCGTCTTACCTGTTTGCAAAGTTGGTTTACTTGAATTGAAACCCAGAGAAAGTCTGGAGATGCAATCAGTTGATAGGCCTAAATTTCTTTAATTTATATTCTCCGCATCGCTACTTTTTCTTTTCCCCCTTGCAATCTGTTTCATTGGAATAAACTGTTGCCCAGAGACATTTTCAAAAACAGTATCGTTAGTGTGCATTCTTTTATCTTTTTTGTGGGGGACAGGAAATTAGCCTGATAAATCATTGATCGAAACAATGACACCCGTCATCCTGTTCTATGGGTGAATACTGGCAGTAATTTGATATCAATTATGTGTGTGTGTATGTGTGTTTCACGTTTTGAGGAAAATGACTAGAAGTTGAGAAAATCATCCAAGAGCTAAATTAAGGTGGGCTCTTCTGCAGTTGCATGAAAAATAACAGCAGCCATATTTCTTAGCTGCTTGAATTGGGGATTTTTCTTTCATGGGTAAACTATGGCTCTCATTGACATTGATTTTTTTTTTTGCACTTCTGAGTGAAGTAAATATGGGCATTTCACATAAAATATATTGCTCTTATGAAATACAGGATGTGGCTTTAGAAAGTGCTCATGGTTCCCTCCCTCACCGTAAAGTATTCATTATTTTTTTTTAATTTATTTATTCAACAGAAAGAGAGATCACAAGTAGGCAGAGAGGCAGGCAGAGAGAGAGAGGGGGAAGCAGGCTCCCCACCAAGCAGAGAGTCTGATGTGGGGCTCGATCCCAGGACCCCGGGATCATGACCTGAGCTGAAGGCAGAGGCTTTAACCCACTGAGCCACCCAGGCGCCCCCAAGTGTTCATTATTAAGTATCGTATTATATTTCATTCCTGAGCTAAGGGCTCTGCCAGTTCTGGCCTGTTCTTGAAAATAATGACAAAAGTGAAAATCTGGAGAAGTCCCTCAACCCCCTTCCTAACTCATGTAAGAGTTGATACAACACAAAACAGTGGGTGGTGGGCCATAAGGCACCTCCTTTCTTAAGCTGTCTCTGTGGTCTGGCAAATTGCCTCAGTGTCTCAGGTACAGAGCTTTGAGGGAGTGGGGCTGGTGGACAGAGAGGGGGTCAGTGTTTCCAAGCTGTGCAAAAGTGCGCTGACCCTTAGCAAGAATGGAGGCCAGACCACTGGCACGAAGAACTACTTGGGTCTGTGCAACACGTTCCCTTCGTATCATCACCCAAGCATACCCCATAGCATTTCCTCCCACCACTTAAGGAACCACCTTCAAAATGTAGGGACACATTTTCCACTAAATGTGTTGGTTTTTACTTGTTTCCAATTTAAAAACAACACTCAGAAGTACTCATCAAATGCCCTTTATGTTCCGTGCTCCATGTGAGCACTTTTTAGGAGCTGTCTGGTTTAATATCATGTGAATCCAAAGGGCCATTCCTATAGCTATTATCACCATTGTCCAGACAGGGATATAAATCTCAAGCAGGAAGCAACAGTAGCACCATGACAGCTTGTTTTAGAATACTGAGTTAGTAAGATGCAGACTTGGAATTGGACTTGGAGTCCGTTAGACTCTCAAACCGGTGCTATGGCCAGGTTCCCTTTACAAAAAGGCACTGTGAGGGAGGGGCCCCACTAGTGTGTGTAGGACCTCCCAGACAGTGCTTTGCATCTCTGACCACCCTCCCCAGTGGCTGCCTTTTGACCCAGGCTCTTGGACCCGGGGATACACACATGAGTGGTACAGTTAGCCCTGGGGAGGACAAATCTGGGAATGAAGTCTACATACGGGGCCTGGAGTGGGCCTGTCCACTTTTGTCAAAATTTTTGTGATCCAAGGCCCCTCCAAATGAGTGTGGTTCACAGTCCATGTGTGTATACTCCTGACCCTGTGGGCCCTTCACTCATGGGGTGGATTGTGTCAGAAGGGGATCCTCTCAAGTATGGGTCCAGAGGGGATCTAGAGCTTCTTGGCTCTCAGGTCTCTTAACCACTAACTGTAAATCCTCCTTTGTGACTGAGATCCGTGCAGGTTTGCCCCACGATGTCAAGATGAGATTTCCCACTGTTCCCGATGACATCATTCTCCTCCTAACTTTGGACTTAATCGTTGCCAACACTGTCATGTCATAGGGCAAATGAAAGAAACATTTTTGCAGGTACAATGCAAAACAAAAACAATGTATCCCCTTTACGGATGGTAGCCATGAACATTTCAGACAGAACTGAGAGATCCTCAAAAGGAGATTATCTGAGCCAGGAAACCTCTTTAAAACAGTAAACAAGAAGTTCATTTCCCTGTGGGGAATGTGAGGAGAGTGCCGTTCTGTGCTTATTGAGAGCCAAAAAAGCAAGGAAAGGGCTTTTTCCAGGACTGGGTGGGCCCTTGCATTGCGGTGCTCACAGCCAGCTCTTTCCTTGAACTGCTGGAAATCAGACACATAGAGAAAGCCCACCCAGTGAAAGCGGACGATGAGGTCACAGTGTGGGTCATGGTCACTATTGACTACGAGTGGGAAATTGATTTGAGGACAGGGCATTTCAGGCCAGAGGGAAGAGAATTGCTTAATCAGCAGCCTCTTTTCTAAAAAGGGCTTATTGGCTCTTAAGGATCTTATCTGAAAGTCAGATGGCCATGCACGGCGCACGGCCCACCTCATAGGTCGCCCATCCAGCTGAAACTCCCTGCTTTGGGTCTTAGGTTGGAATGTCAACAGTGAAGCAGTTGGTTTGAATTTTGAATATGGGAGAAGAAAGCCTCCCTGGTAGCTTGTACCTCTACTGGATGCAATGATTTCCTGCCCCAGCTGAGTGCTCTCCAGAAACATTGATGAAACATTTATTGGGTGTGTAGA
This sequence comes from Enhydra lutris kenyoni, assembly GCF_002288905.1. Taxonomy (NCBI): domain Eukaryota; kingdom Metazoa; phylum Chordata; class Mammalia; order Carnivora; family Mustelidae; genus Enhydra; species Enhydra lutris. The sequence goes on along the minus strand of NW_019154129.1, from coordinate 10,377,044 downwards.
GCTAAGGTCACGTGTAGCACACACAGACAGAAATTACTTAGAGGAGATGCTATTCTCTGAGGCACTTGCCTACCTAATCTGCCCGTTGTAGGCAGAAGAATCTTAACAGCAAAAGCCAGAGTGGTCCCACCATATTCAAGTATTCATCAAGAACAGTACATAAATTCTTTCAACTTGGAATTTTATATAGAAACAACAAAAGGTTTAAGACATCTGTAGCAGCAACAATGCCTTATATTTTCCAAATCCATTTTATTTTTCTCCTGGGCATGCATGCAGTTAGTCTGTGTCTCCAAGCCCCGTTCCCCCCATATTGTTAAATCGGCATCATGTGACTGTATTCTGGACAGTAGAAAGTGGTTGTCAAGGATGTATGTGTACTTTCAGACCTATCCATAAACCCCCTGTGTGACCCTCACCGTCCACAGTGACTCTGGAAACCAATTCTGATGATGCCAAATGGCTTTGTGAGTTCAGGCTGTTAGAATAGAATACCATAGACTGAGCGGCTCATAAACAACAGACATTTATTTCTCACACTTCAGGAGGCTGAAGTCCAAGACGAAGGCACCAATGGATTTGGTGTGTGGTGAGGACCTGCTTCCTGTTCATAGACTGCTGTCTTCTCACCATGTCCTTAGATGGTAGAAGGGGAGAAGGAGCTCTCTGGGTCTTTTATGATGGTGCTGATCCCATTCACAAAGGCTCCCTTCTCAGGACCTAATCACCTCCCAAGGATCCTACCTCCAGATACCATCACTTTGGAGGTTAGATTTGAGCATATGAATTCTGAAGGGACACAAACATTCAGTCTACAGCATCACTTTACAAGATAAAAGAGATTGGATCTTTGAGCGCTGTATGATCATAGAACCTCTCTAATTACCCTAGCCAGAGTCACAAATGATCATGGAGCTCATACTGGGTTAATCCTCGCGACCCAGAGTCATGTGTTAGAGAATTTAGTATCTCCCAATAATACAACTTAACCCAAGGCTATCAAAATAGAGTTACATTTCTTTTCTTTTCTTTTCTTTTAAGATTTTAAAAATTTATTTGAGAGAAAGAGAGCGCGGGCAAGCAGTGGGGGGAGAGAGAAGTAGGCTCACCACTGAGCAGGGAGACCAACGTGGGGCTCAGTCCCGGGACCCTGGGATCATGACCTGAGCCGAACGAAGGCACTTAACCATCTGAGCCACCCAGGTGCCACAAATTACATTTCTGTTACACTGTAAAGATAACATGAGCATAGTTCTATACTACAGAGAGACGTTCTAATATTAGGATCCAGTCTACTTTTACTAAATAAAAGTTTTTCACTTTTATTGAGTGGAAAAACAAGTCAGTGAGGTCCAATGCATCGTATCTCTTCTGATTTAAAAAGAATGTCTCATTTCCTAAATTCCTCAACATCTGCCCAATATTTCCTTTGGATTCCACACTGGCCAATGAAGAATCTGATTCTTTCATGACTGATTTTATAACCACTGTTATTCCTTCTCTGGAATGTTCAGTCTACTTTGGATGCAGGGTGCTTGACTAATTTCTGAGTATACCTCCACAATGCCATGTGGATATGGCCACCTTCCATCTGATGTCCCAAAATAGCATTGCTGAGTTTGCGAGAGGCAGGGACTCTGTAGCTGTCTTTATATGCTGTAGGAACTCAGAGTCCCTTTTCGAACTGCATTAGCCCTGCTTTGTATTCTCTTCTTTCCGTTGCATGATGGGGCCGCGAAGTTTTATTTTCGTAGTGTTTTATTATGAAAAGTCACTCCTCCTAGATGTGCCCAGTCTGCAAATGATTCACCTGCTGTGTAGAAATATGGATGTCATGAACAGTATTAAACAACCTCCCTGGGGACGCCTGGGTGGCTCAGTTGGTTAAGCAGCTGCCTTCGGCTCAGGTCATGATCCTAGCGTCCTGGGATCGAGTCCCACATC
>NW_019154129.1:10312336-10375000 GCF_002288905.1 Enhydra lutris kenyoni | reverse complement strand
TGTGTGTGTGTGTGTGTGTGTGTGTGTGTGTGTGTGTGTGTGTGTGTGTGTTTTGAGAAGAACTTAAAGTTAGACTATGAAAGGACATGACAAGATGAACGTCATCGAATCATTTTCCAAACTGTGATAGTCATGCCATGGTTTACCAGGGCTTACCCAGAGTAGATGGTCTTCAGGGCCAACAGCACCAGACTGGGTGGTTGGAATGATAAGGTTCAGTCTTTGAGATGCATCCCAGAATACTTCAGTGTTGAGAGGGCTGAGCTCTTACATAGTTCAAATCTATCATTTTTCAGGGAATCTGAAGTATGTTGAGGGTAAGTGAACCATTGATGGGATCAAGGTGGGATGCTTTAAAAAAAAAAAAAAGGCATCTTGGAGACAGATGATCAATACAATCTGTTGCTGGTCACCTTGGTTGTATGAATTTAGCAGATTATTGCCCTCAGCAGATTCCCTTTCCTCCCCCACAGAAAGGGGAGAATATTTGACTCAATGCCATGCACATCTGTTCATATATTTAAGAGATATTTTGTAGTGGTTCTGTTTATTTATTTTGCCCATCTTTCTCTGGAATTGTCATGTTTTTCTTTCATTTTCTCTGTTTCATCAAGATGTTGCATTGATTTGCATAGAAGTCTACAAAGTAGTCTCTTAAGATTTTTTTAAAAAGTTATTCTCTTGTAATTTTTTATTTGTATAGTCATGTTTTCTCTCCTCTTTTTCCTTCATTAAGTGGTTATTAGATTATTTTGTTTTCATTTTACAAAGAAAAAGTGAGGTTTTGATTCATTAATTATATCTACTGTTGTTCTCTTTCCTAACTTATTCTACTTTTATCTCTACAAATCTTGACCTTAAACCTTTTTGCTTGTTTAATTCACTGGTCATTTTCTAACATTTGAATTGGGAGTTTAATGCATTTATTGAATTTTTAAATTTTATCAAAAGTGTTCATGCTATGGATTTTCTTGTCACTGCCTTAAATGTGATCCTTAGATTCTGGATTTTACTGGATAGTGTCTTTGTTATTTTTTAAAGTTCTATATTTTATTTTTGTATTTTCCCCCTTTTATATAAGTATTGTTTTACATAAGTATTGTTCTTTTTTATTTTTTTTTAAAGGTAGGTCCTAGTTTTAAATATTAGCTCTGTCCTGCTACTGGGGTTTTCTTCCCCATGGATTTTTTTTTTTAATTAATACATAATGTGTCATTTGTCCCAGGGGTACAGGTCTGTGAATCATCAGCTTACACATTTACCAGAGCAAATACCCTCCCCAATGTCCCTAACTCAGCCATCCTATCCCTACCCCACTCCCAGAAACCCTCAGTTTGTATCCTGAGATTAGGAATCTCTTATGGTTTATCTCCCTCCCTTGTCCCATCTTGATTAATTTTTTTCCCTCACTTACTCCCATGACCCTCCTGTCCTCATCTGCCTCTCAAATTCCTCATATCAGAGAGATCATATGAAAATTCTCTGATTGACTTATTTCACTTAGCATAATACCCTCTAGTTCCATCCATGTCATTGCAAATGGCAAAATTTCGTGTTTTTTGATGGCTGCATAGTATTCCATTTTATATATATACCGCTTCTTCTTTATCCATTCCTTTGTTGATGGACATCTGGGCTCTTTCCATAGTTTGGCTGTTGTGGACATTGCTCCTATAAACATTCAGGTGCACATGCCCCTTCGGATCACTTCATTTGTATCTTTAGGGTAAATACCGTAGTGTGATTGCTAAGTTGTAGGGTAGCTCTATTCTCAAGTTTTAGAGGAACCTCTATACCGTTTTCCAGAGGGGCTGCACCAGCTTGCATTCCCACCAACAGTGTAGGAGGGTACCCCTTTCTCCGAATCCCTGCCAACACCTGTCGTTTCCTGACTGGTTAATTTTAGCCTTTCTGACTGGTGTGAGGTGGTATCTCATTGTGGTTTTTTATTTGTATTTCCCTGATGCCGATGGATGTTGAGCACTTTTTCAAGTGTCTGTTGGCCATCTGGATGTATGCTTTGCAGAAATGTCTGTTCATGTCCTCTGCCCATTTCTTGATTGGATTATTTGTTCTTTGGGTGCTGAGTTTGGTAAGTTCTTTATCGATTTTGGATACTAGTCCTTTATCTGATATGTCATTTGTGAATATCTTCCCATTCTGTCAGTTGTCTTTTGGTTTTGTTGACTGTTTCCTTTGCTGTACAAAAGCTTTTGATCTTGATGAAGTCCCAATAGTTTATTTTTGCCCTTGCTTCCCTTGCCTTTGGCGATGATTCTAGGAAGAAGTTGCTGCAGCTGAGGTTGAAGAGGTTGCTGCCTATGTTCTCCTCAAGGATTTTGTTGGATTCCTGTCTCACATTGAGGTCTTTCATCCATTTGGAGTCTATTTTTGTGTGTGGTGTAAGGAAATGGTTCAGTTTCATTCTTCTGCACGTGACTATCTAATTTTCCCAACACCATTTCCTGAAGAGTCTTTTTTCCATTGGACATTCTTTCCTGTTTTGTTGAAGATTATTTGACCACAGAGTTGAGGGTCCATTTCTAGGCTCTTTTTTGTTCCATGGATTTATGTGTCTGTTTTTATGCCAGTACCATACTGTCTTGTTGATAACAGCTTTGTAATAGGGCTTGAAGTCTGGAATTGTGATGCCGCCAATGTTGGTTTTCTTTTTCAACATTCCTCTGGCTATTCAGGGTCTTTTCTGGTTCCATATAAATTTTAGGATTATTTGTTCCATTTCTTTGAAAAACATTGGTGGTATTTTGATAGGGATTGCATTAAATCTGTAGATTGCTTTAGGTAGCATAGATGTTTTCACAATATTTGTTCTCCCAATCCATGAGCATGGAATGTTTTTCAGTTTCCTTGTGTCTTCCTCCATTTCTTTCATGAGTACTTTATAGTTTTTTGAGTACAGATTCTTTGCCTCTTTGGTTAGGTTTATTTCTGGATATCTTGTGGTTGTGGATGCAATTGTAAATAGGATTGATTCCTTAATTCCTCTTTATTCTCTCTTGCTGTTGGAGTATAGAAATGCACCTGATTTCTGTGCATTGTTTTTATATCCTCACACTTTACTGGATTCCTGTATAATTTCTAGCAGTTTTGGGGTGGAGTCTTTTGGGTTTTCCACATAAAGTGTCATATCATCTGCAAAGAGTGAGATTTTGACTTCTTCTTTGCCAATTCAGATACCTTTTATTTCTTTTTGTTGCTGATTGGTGAGGCTAGGACCTTTAGTACTATGTTGAATAGCAGTGGTGATAATGGACATCCCTGCTGTGTTCCTGATCTTAGGGGGAAAGCTCTCACTTTTTCCCCATTGAGAATGATGTTCACTGATATTGAGGTATGTACCCTCTATCCCTACACTGTGAAGAGTTTTGATCAGGAAAGGACGCTGTACTTTGTCAAATGCTTTTTCAGCATCCATTGAGAGTGTCATATGTTTCTTGTTCTTTCTTTTATTAATGTATTGTATCACATTGGTTGATTTGCGGATGTTGAACCAACCTTGCAGCCCAGGAATAAATCCCACTTGGCCGTGGTGAATAATCCTTTTAATGTACTGTTGGATCCTGTTTGCTAGTATTTTGGTGAGAATTTTCACATCTGTGTTCATCAAGAATATTGGTCTGTAATTCTCCTTTTTGGTGGGGTCTTTGTCTGGTTTTGGGATCAAGGTAATGCTGGCATCATAAAATGAGTTTGGCAGTTTTCCTTCCATTTCTACATTTTGGAACAGTTTCAGGAGAATAGGTATTAATTGTTCCCGAAATGTTTGGTAGAATTCCCTGGGAAGCCATCTGGATCTGGGCTCCTGTTTGTTGTGAGATTTTTGGTGAATGCTTCAATCTCCTTACTGGTTATGGGTCTGTTCAGGTTTTCTATTTCTTCCTGGTTTAGTTTTGGTAGTTTATATGTCTCTAGGAATGCATCCATTTCTTCCAGATTGTCAAATTTGCTGGTGTATAGTTGCTCATAATATGTTCTTATAATTGTTCGTATTTCTTTGGTGTTGGTTGCAGTCTTTCCTCTTTCATTCATGATTTTATTCATTTGGGTCCTTTCTCTTTTCTTTTTGATAAGTCTGGCCAGGGGTTTATCAATCTTATTTATTCTTTCAAAGAACCAGCTCTTAGTTTCATTGATCTATTCTCCTATTGTTTTAGTTTCTATTTCATTGATTTCTGCTTTGATCTTTATTATTTCTCTTCTCCTGCTGGGTTTAGGCTTTCTTTGCTGTTTTTTCTCCAGCTCCTTCAGGTGTAGTTTAAGTTGTGTATTTGAAACCTGTCTTGTTTCTTGAGAAAGGCTTGTATTGCTATATACTTTCATCTCAGGGCAGCCTTTGCTGTGTCCCAAAGATTTTGATCAGTTGTTTTTTCATTTTTACTTGTTTCCATGGTTTTTTAAAATTCTTCTTTAATTTCCTGGTTGACCCATTCATTCTTTAGTGGGATGCTCTTTAGCCACCATGCATTTGCGTTCTTTCCAACTTTTCTCTTGTGGTTGAGTTCTAGCTTCAGAGCATTGTGGTCTGAAAATATGCAGGGAATGATCCCAGTCTTTTGCGACTGGTTGAGACCTGATTTGTGCCCCAGGATGTGATCTGTTCTGGAGAATGTTCCATGTGCACTAGAGAAGAATGTGTATTCTGTTGCTTTGGGATGAAATGTTCTGAATGTATCTGTGATGTCCATCTGGTCTAGTGTGTCATTTTAAGCCTTTATTTCCTTGTTGCTCTTCTTCTGAGATGATCTGTCCTTTTCAGTGAGGGGGGTGTTAAAGTCCCCTAGTATTATTGTATTATTGTCAATGTGTTTCTTTGATTTTGTTATTAATTGATTTATATAGTTAGGTGCTCCCATGTTAGGGGCATAGATATTTAAAATTGTTACATCTTCTTGTTGGACAGACCCTTTAAGTATGATATAGTGTCCTTCCTCATCTCTCATTATAGTCTTTGGCTTAAAATCTAATTTATCTGATATAAGGATTGCCACCCTAGCTTTCTATTGATGTCCATTAGCATGGTAAATTGTTTTCTACCCCCTCCCTTTTAATCTGGGGGTGTCTTTGGGTCTAAAATGAGTTTCTTGCAGATAGCATATTGATGGGTCTTCTTTTTTTATCCATTCTGATACCCTGTGTCTTTTGATTGGGGCACTTAGCCCATTAAATTCAGGGTAACTAGTGAAAGATATGAATTTAGTGCCATTGTACTGCCTATAGGGTGACTTTGACTGTATATTGTGTCTGTTCCTTTCTGGTCTGTTACTATTAGTGTCTCTCTTTGCTTACAAGACTCCTTTCAATATTTCTTGTAGAGCTGGCTTGGTGTTTGAAAATTCTTTTAGTTTTTGTCTGTCTTGGAAGATTTTATCTCTCCTTCAATATTCAGTGACAGCCTAGCTGGATAAAGTATTGTGGACTGCATATTTTTCTCATTTAGTGCTCTGAATATATCATGCCAGTCCTTTCTTGCCTGCCTGGGCTCTGTGGATAGGTCTGTTGCCAATCCAATATTTTTATTAATATCTAATAACTAATATCTCCCACCATTGTATGTTACAGTCCTCTTGTCTCAAACTGGTTTCAGGATTTTTCTCTTTGTCACTGATACTTGTAAGTTTTACTGTTAGATGATAGGGTGGGACCTATTTTTTTTTTTTTTAATTTTGAGGGGGTTTCTCTGTGCCTCCTGGATTTTAATACAAATTTTTTTTAAGATTTTATTTATTTATTTATTTGACAGCGAGAGAGATCACAAGTAGACGGAGAGGCAGGCAGAGAGAGAGAGAGAGAGAGAGAAGCAGGCTCCCTGCTGAGCAGGGAGCCTGATGCAGGACTCGATCCCAGGACCCTGAGATCATGACCTGAGCCGAAGGCAGCGGCTTAACCCACTGAGCCACCCAGGCGCCCTGCCTCCTGGATTTTGATGCTTATTCCCTTCCCTAAGTTAGGGAAATTTGCTATAATTTGCTCCAATATACCTTCTGCCACCCCCCTTCTTCCGAGATCCCAATTTTTCTAATATTGGTTCATCTTACGGTATCACTTATCTCTCAAATTCTCCCCTCGTGGTCCAGTAGTTGTTTGTCTCTCTTTTTCTCAGCTTCTTTATTCTCCATTATTTGGTCTTCTATATCACTAACTCTCTCTTCTGCCTCATTTATCATAGCAGTAAGAGCCTCCATTTTTGGTTGCACCTCATTAATAGCTTTTCTGATTTCATTGGTTAGATTTTAGTTCTTTTTATTCTCCAGAAAAGGATTTTATTTCTATAGAAAGGGATTCTCTAATATCTTCCATGCTTTTTTCTAGTCTAGCCAGCACTTTGATAATCATCATTCTAAACTCTACTTCTGACACATTACTAATGTTCATATTGATTAGGTCCCTAGCCATTGGTACTGTATCTTGTTTTTTCTTCCTTCCTTCCTTCCTTCCTTTTTTTTTGGTGGCGAGTTTTTCTGCTTCTCTTCTTCTCTTCTAATATATATATATATATACATATATATGTATTAGACTTGTGAATAGAACAGAGCCTCATTCTTGATTTTTTTGATGTATTTTGATCTGTTAGAAGAATCTACCTCCCAAAATTAAAAAAAAGAAAAACATATATATTCAAAAATAAAGGTAATCATGATGAAGGGATGGAATATGACTGCAGGGAAGAAAATTAAAAAGAATTCTAAGAAAGGAATTGATAAGAAAGGAACTTGGTTGAAAAAAGGAAAAAAAAAAAAAAAGGAGGAAACCATGTGACCAGGCTGGAGAGTAGAACAAAGCCATGTGCTAGATATTTGGTATATTTTGATCTATTAGAGGAAATTGTATCCCAAAATTTTATGGAAAGGAAAACCTATATGTGTACAAAAAATAAGGTTAAAAACAATGAATGAATACAATGATAGAATATGACTGTAACATGAAAATTTAAAGATTTTTAAGAAGATATGATAAGATAAAATAGTTAAATAATGTTAACATAGGGAAGCAGAAAAATTTAAGTAAAATAGAATAAGAAAAAAATTTTTAAAAATTAACCTGAAAAGACTAAAGGATCATAGGGGAAAGCCATGCGTTCTGTGTGTTGCTCTAGAGTTCCACAGTTCTCATTGATCGGTGAACTTGGTCTTGGCTGGATGTTCTTGCTGATCTTTTTTTTTTTTTAAGATTTTATTTATTTATTTGACAGAGATCACAAGTAGGCAGAGAGGCAGGCAGAGAGAGAGAGGATGAAGCAGGCTCCCTTCTGAGCAGAGAACCCGATGTGGGGTTCCATCCCAGGACCCTGAGATTATGACCTGAGCCGAAGGCAGAGGGTTAACCCAGAGAGCCACCCCAGGTTTCCCTCTTGCTGATCTTCTGGGGGAGGTGCCTATTCCAGTGATCCTCAAATGTCTTTGCCCGAGGCTGAATTGCACCGCCTTTGTCAGGGGCCAGGTAAGCAATCTGCTTGGGTTGGCTTGGGAGATTTTGTTCCCTGAACGCTTTCCGTTACCGCTTTGGAGGACGGGAATGAATATGGCGGTCTCCCAATCTCCAGCCGTAGGAGCTGAGAGGTCAGGGCCTCACTCCTCCTCAGTGCACCCTCAGAGAAAAGCAGTCAGTCCGTCCGTCTCCCTGGTCTCTGGCGGTGCTCAGTGCTCTCCAGGTCCGTGACTGAGCGTTTCTCTCTCTGGTGCGCGGCCCCGTTTGCAGTCTCCAAACCCACCTGATTCCAGCAGCGCGCTCCTGCGCCGCTTCTCCCAGAGGATGAAGGTGAGTCTCCCTGGATCTGCTGCTTTCTGGGTCCCTGACTGAAGAGCAGTGGCTTGACTGCCGGGGATCCCGGTTTAAGGTAATCCCGAGCCTAGAACCCTCTCCTCCCTCTCTTTAGCCGGCTTCCCTGCTCTGATACCTGGGAGCGCTACCGCACTCAGTCACCCCTGGTCTTTTTGTGACCCCCGCGGGTCCTGAGACCACACTGTCCCCACGAGGTTTCCACGCACCACTTAGCCTCTGGAGCGATGTCCTTCAGTGAAGCTGACTTCTAAAAGTTCTGATTTTGTGCTCTGCTGCTGTATCACTTGCTGGGAGCTCGCCTCTCCCCACTTGGTCTAGCTTCCAGAATGTTGGCTCAGATTAACTTCTCCACATGTACAGCTTTCCAGGAAGTGGTCAATTTTCTGTTCCTAGAATTGCTGCTCTTTTTCTTTTCTCTCTCCTGTTGAGTTTGTAGCTGTTCATCAGAATGGTTTCGTAACTATCTAGCTGAACTCCTGGGTCTTGATGTTTTTAGATCTCCTCATTCTCCACCATCTTGTTCCTCCTCTCTGGCCTTTGGTTTTTACATATATTTAGTATTCTTTACATGTCTTTCTCTTTCCGCCTATTTTCTTTCTTTATCTCATTGCTATTGTTTATTTTATTGCTTTTCTTTAAAGCCCATATTAAACTTCAAATCCATTTTTTCTGTTGGGCATTTAATCATTTTGACTTCATTTCTTACATGATTCTTTTTGTCTTTTTAATCCATTAATTCAGACAACTGTCATTTCAGTCCTTCCTGTTTCTTACCCATTTCCATTTTACATTTCTGAGTATGATTCAATGTGTTTGTGTGTGTGTGATATTCCCATATGCTCAGTTGAAGATATTTAATTCAGGTTGGGGTGTTGTACCAGTTTCTTCTGTGGCTTGGTACGAATTTGGGGGAGACTTCTCATCAGTTCAAAGGTTTGGATGATCACTTTTGGTTTTCAGAGAGGCTGGTGGAGAGATTAAGTTCCATATTCTTGATTGCCACTCAGCACATCCCATTTACATATTCAAAACTCCTCAGAGCCCCAACATACACTCTGTGCCACCCAGTTCTCAGCCACCTCGCCGTACATCAGGGATGGAAAAACCATCATGTAATGATGCTATCTATGGCAACTAGATGTCAAGTCTTTCTGACTGCAGGTTTTCATGTCTCTATGTCTGACACCCTACAAAGTTCAAAATAGGCTGTTCTTGAAGGGGATAAAAATAGGAGCAATGATGCTGTGTGTCTGTTAACCAGTCATTTGGATATTATCTGACAGATCTCACAAAAAGTTCATGATAGAGTTGCACAATACAATTGCCCTAGCCAGACATCTTTATTATTTTTTTAAAAGCCCCACAATTTAAAACAGATAATATGATCTCATTGCTCAATTGGTATAATCTTTACCAAGATTTTGTTTATAATTTTAAGGACATCCTAGTTGCTCTATGGGTATAGAAATTTAGTCTCCCTTTAAGGCACAGATTTTATATATGATTTTTTTTTAAAGGAAACTTGATGGCAGAGAAATAGACATCTTTCTCCCAAAATTTGATTTTCCTCCACTGAGATCGAACGGACTCTATAAGCTCCCCTTAGGATGGTAGGACTTCTCTACCTGTTCTTCATCGAGACTGCCCAGGAGAAATATTCCTATTCCTCAGTGTCTCAGTGGATGATATTATCATGCAGAGGTGTTTCAACACTTTAGACATTTCCGAATATTTTAGATTATCGTCCCTGACTTGCTAACATATCAACTCTTGCCCCAGTGCAAAAGTACTTAGTCTTCCCAAGAACAAAATGGAAGTGTTACTCAGACCAGAAAGAAATATGGAATCAAAGTGACTTGCTCTGTAGGCAATAAAAACAGTGAATCTTTTTGTTTTCACCCTGTTGTTAGACTATATTAAATGAAGTCACACAGCAACAGACATCAATTTCCCTGGATTATTTTGGATTGATGCTGATGTACAGTTTGGAGTTTTTGTTTACTTTGTTTAGGAGGGGCAGTGTATTACAGCGTGGAGGTCTTGTGTGGCTGATTGGAATGATTTTTTTTTTTAAAGGTTATGAAACACATCTCCCTTTTGAGCAATAGTCCAGGGGAGCAATCACATATCAGAATAAAAGCAAGAGACTGGTAATACAGCAAGCAGTGTATGATTCAGTAACTCCACTAGATTGCTTTAGTTAATGAAGCATGCTAGGGAATTTCAACCAAACATGAGTCAACACACTGCCAACTAACATCTGAAATGACTGAACTACAACTTACGGAAGTATGGGGGGGGAAGTGAGGCATTATATGACTCCTGGATTGGAAAGCGTGCCCCAGGTTCTTTTCCCCACCACTTCCTGGAGAAGTTGACCCAGGGTTGTTTGGAAAAGGCACATGGTTCTCAGGCTTTCTCCAAACTCCTCATGTTGCCCTGAGGATAGCTGGTTTTTTGTTTTTTGTTTCTTTTTTTAATCTGACAATATGCAAGCCCGGCCGATACACACATAAGGCATTCTCAAGTACAGGAAATTGCTTTTCTTAACTGTACACCTTTCAGAAATTTGCTGTTTAATTACCTGCTGCCTCTCCATCCCTTGGATTTCCTTCAGGATTCAGGGGGAGGGTTGGGAGAGAGATTTCCTTTGTGGTTTAATATAATTATTCATAATGACTACATTTGGTCATTTTATAAGTTCCTAATTATTTTAAGTGATTGGTGTGTGGCCATTTGCATAGGCTATTTAGCAGAACACTCGTTTTGTTCAGTGACTTACATATAAATCACCGAATATTCTGTAGGCAGGTGGGAGAACTACCCCACACGCCACATCATGCATGGCTCCAGCGTACGCATTCCACAATGTTTAATGTAAACTGTAATAGCAGCTTGGATTCATTGCTCTTCCAATGGTTATGTGGTTGATGTAGGGAAACATGTTTTAATTTTTTCTTTCAGTAGCAGATGGTGCATGAATTATATTTGATTCAGGCACTGCTGTCCAAGGAAATTGTCAAGGATTCCCACCCCCTCCCTACCCCTATTAATGAAAAAAGAGAGGGATGTAAAGCTTCCGGACCAACCCATTCATTTTACAGAAGAGCAAACTGAGACCTCGAACGTTGAATAATTTCCCCCAAATCACTGGTTTTTAGACAGTGGGGGCTAAAATTCACATCTCTTGACGGTCAGCCCAATTTTCTTTCCTTCATACTGCACATTTTCTCCTGATAGTTGAGATGATATATGCCACTTTAAAAAAGGGGAGGATTCTCTTTGTAGTTATATTTTACCTACCTTCCTCTTCTGAAAGCCAAGTCCACTGATTCATAGTAAAGACCAGATATTTTGTGGTGCTAATTCCATGCTGGGTATAATTTGTGGCTTCTGGGTTACCCACTTGTGTCCACATACTTTCTGAATCTGTTAGCTTCCATGGTCACCTTATAGAAGAGGCCCTGAAAGTTTTTCTGATTCAGGGATTGTGCTGATGCTAATTTGCAGGGTAATCCAGAGAACAAAAATAAGAAGAAAATAAATCATTGTAGGGAGTTTTGTCCTCATTGGGAAAATAAGGAAGGGTGCATATATGCCAGCTTTCCCTTTCAATTACCCTGACCCCTGTTTCATTCCCTTTATGCTCATATGTTCTCATGTGTCTGCCTGTCAGTGAATCCACAGATTAAAGACCCCTGGGACCACTGGGACATGGGGTTATTTTCTGGGAAACCACACTTTTATAATGTCATTTTACCCACATTTATTTTCTGGCTAAACCAAGAAATAAAGGGATTTGAGCCCAAATGCTTAAAACAAATAAAACCTCCCTCCTCCCCCACTGCCAAATCAACATTTGCTATTCTGAGTCTTTTCCCACAATTGAGAAACAATTGAGAAACTCTTCCACTATAGATAATATGAGAGATGTTGCCTGTGAATTCACTAATTGTTTATATACCCCTTGATCTTTATCTACAACTATCAAAGAATTCTCACAAAGGCGTGCCCTCTTTTTCTTGCTTTAAAAATTATTTATTATGATTTTTGAATGTATACAGACATTACTTAGGGACTACAGTTTCTTATACAGTGAACTCCCTCACCTGGGTACACATTTGGGATCAAAAACTCCCCCATGGACATGTGTCTGTCTACCTCTCAACTTATTCTGTATCCCTTAGTAATAAATATCAGCATTTTTGTCATTGATGATTTGGGGAATGATAGGAAAAAGACAATGAGTTGTATGGTTGCCATTTCTGTTGTCATTGATAAGTGAAGATCTCCATTAGCCGCTTTCTTCCAACATCTCAAGTTGGAAACCATTACCTAGAAAGAGAAAGGAAACAGGGCATCCCATTGCAGGCCAATTTCCAATGCTGTGGACAACCTAATATGAGGATTTGGTCTCTAGTCTGAAAGGTTTCCATTCCCTGGGATGCTCCAGTGGAGCAAATAAGTAAAGTAACACATCCGTCCTCCCAGTGGTAGAAGACCCCGCTGTCTGTGGTTTCTGCAGATTAGCAACAATGATGGCAGCTTTGGTACCGAGGGGGAACCTGAACCACCTGTATCTGCTAAGGAATCTCGGTCCAGTTTTGGATCCCTGTGATGGGTATTTGTATTAGTCCAGACTCCCTCCTTGAGATCCTGGAAAATCTCAAACAAATCACTGTCTAAGAGGTTTAGGTTTGACAGCAATGAATGCGAGCTAGGTGAAAACATTCCGAGGCAGGAGGGAAGGTGTTACCACCATGGTCCTGTTTAAGAGAGAGAGCAAGAAAGAGCTGCTTGATTGCTAACACAGTATAGTACAGAATAGCAGGGAGGTGAAACGGTTAAATTTATATAATGTACACCATTTCCCCCAGCACTGATTTCAGATTCCTCTGGCCTGAGGTGGGTATTGTATCTATCATACTCTAGCGGATCAGGAAAAGCATTTTCTTTTTCTTTTAAAGATTTTATTTATTTATTTGACAGAGAGGGAGAGAGAGATCACAAGTAGAGGCAGAGAGGCAGGCAGAGCGGGAGGGGAAGCAGGCTCCCCACTGAGCAGAGAGCCCGATGCGGGGCTCGATCCCAGGATCCTGAGACCATGACCTGAGCCGAATGCAGAGGCTTAACCCACTGAGCCACCCAGGTGCCCCAGGAAAAGCATTCTCATAATGCTTAAATAAGAGCTGTAGCAACAGCAGCCGCAGAATCAAAAGCAAACTAGTCACTGTAGCCATTGTCTGTGGTTCTGGGAGAGGACCTAGAGATTTATGAATGAATCAGACCACTTCTTCCAGCTACACTGAAAGTCTGATGTTTCTGAAGTATGTTGACACTCTGGTCCATCATGCTTGGCTTCACACAGTTAATACTCAAAACTGGTGAGAAGTAACTTAGTTTAATGTCTGAAACCATGGGCCCCAGAACCACTCTGCTTGAGTCTCTGTCCCTTTTCTACCAACTGGTAGTTGGTCAAACTGGGGACAGACAGTTAGGCTTTCTGGACCATCGCTTCCTCATCTATAAAGCAGGAGTGATCACGACAGTGGCAGCGATGACACCCAGCGCGTAGCCATCTTAAAAGATTATAACTACATGCCACACCCTTAACAGTGCCTGATACATGGTGGGCAGTTAATAGAGAGCTCCCCTTCCTGTGATCAGCAGCATCAATCAAAACCTTCTCTAAGTGTTCAGCAGGTCTCAGAATCACCTGGGGGAGCTCCTTCCAGAGAAATATTCCCAGATCCTACTCAACACTTCCTGAGTCGCTGTGGATTTGCACTTTTTATAAGCTCTATAAAAGGTTAAAGCGAGAGAATCAATGATCTTGAGGAAAGGTGAAAAACATTCTGAGACCAAAGGAATGGAGGCCATCCCCAGGTGGTCCTGCTTAATAGATAGGGAGAGATGAGAGTCACTTTCTTCCTTAATTCAGAGTGGCAGGGAGCTGAAACATTGCCTCATTCTGAAGCAGCAACAACTCCAGACCCCTGATGTTTAAATAGGAAACCCAGATAACACCCCTCATTCTAACTGCAGCCATGCTCACCAAGATAACAGCTGTCTCCATTCAAAGACCCATATATCTGTTCTTGGTGACTAGTGCCTTTTGTGACGGTGGCCAGAACAAATGTGCCTTTGTGGCTTTAATTTTGCACTCTTAACTAATTAAATTGTACATGTGAACCGAAATAGTTGTATGCCCAAGATAATAAAAATAATCCAAGATAAATAGAACAAACGGAGTAAAAGTAAAGTAGATTTAGTGGCACCAGTAGAGTTTACTGAGCATCTGTGATTAGATTGTGTTCCCGAGTGTGCTTTGGGGACTGTAATTCAATCTGCAGTTTGAACTGATGACTTGTTTTCTGTAGAGGTTTAGGGGAAAAAAGGAATACTCGTTCTTAATATCTCACGTTTCTCTTTCAATGGCCATTTGTTCGATCTTGAGGGTGGGAAAGGGGGATTTTATGTCGGAAAAGGAGGAGAGTTTATTTTGATGTTGTCCCGGGGTGGGGAAGGGGGCAGAGAATGGGAGGGGGTGCCCATGGGAGCACACAGTCTAGCATGTGAGTGTGAAGATGGTGGAGGGTGGGACTGACCATCCTCATTTGCCTGGGACCGTTCCGGTTTTAGCACCCGACACTTCAAACTCAGCATCCTGGAAACACTTTTGTCCTGGCATAAACAGAAGGGTCATTCACCCCAAAGTCAAAGAGGTACATGTTTGTTCTTTATGCCCTAACTTAAGGAAGTAGTTCTTCTACTCTAGTGTACTGCTTCTCAGACTTTATTGTGTTTTCCTATTACCTGGGGATTTGGTTACATGCAAATTCTGATGCAGTCAGGAATGGTGGGTTCCGGAGATGCTGTATGTGTGACAAGCTGCTCATCTATGCACTGCATTTAAATACCAGGCTTCTAGAAGCCATAGGGGTAAATTGGTAGGCTTGTCAAAGACCAAATTCAGGATGCCCACTCATTCTAATTCTCAGTTCTTTCCCTTTCTCTCCCCAGAATTGTGTCTTTTCAACAAGCACCAGAGTTGAACCATGACCATTCAGTTTTAATCAAAAAGGCTCTCTTTACCTTTTGGATAAAATAATAACTTAGGGTCTACAGAAACTAGTGGATGACAAAGCTTTTTAAACTAAAAATCTCAAGTGAGTGATTCTGTATAAATGGAAAACCAAATGGAGGGATTTTTCATTTTCTTCTGGTTATTTTGCCATGAAGTTAGAAGCTATGTCACTTCTTCAAGTAGAAATCTTGAAAATGGTTCACTCTCATTCTTGCCCCTGTTTGTGTGTCTTTCAATGGTATCTGACAACTGTTTGGCCAGTCGATAAACATTTGTCAAACAAACAAATGAAAAAGTGAGCTCGGGGCACGTGGGTGGCTCAGTCAGGTAAGTGGCTGCCTTAGGCTCAGGTCATGATCCCAGGGTCATGGGACTGGGCCCCGTGTTGGGCTTCCTGCTCTGTGGGGAGTCTGCTTCACCCTCTCTCTCTCTTCTACTATGCTCTCTCTCTCTCTCTCTCAAATAAATAAATTAAAATCTTAAAAAAAAAAGAAAAAGTGAACTCATCTAAGAGCAGTACTTCTCAAACTTCAACGTGAAGAAGAATCCCATGAAGATGTTGTTAAAAGAGCAAATCTTAATTCAGTAGATCTGGGGATTGACTACTTTCCGCATTTTCAGCATGCTGGTAAACGATGCTAATGCCATGGACCACACTTTGAGTTGCCAGATTCAACACCCAAGAAAAGTTTCAAACTGTGTATTCCTAGGTATTTCACTGTACTGGTAAATTACTAAGAAGTGTGATAATAATGTTGACATTCAGAACATACATATGGCATCTAGAGCTGAAAGAAAACCATGTGAGTCTCTTGGTCATGGTCAGCCTTGGGTGTTGAAAATGTAATTGCATGTAGTTTATTCCAGCTCCTTTTACCAGGGATCTTCCAATTTACGATAAATATGCAACACACACACACACACACACACACACACACACACACACACACACAGGGTAACAGTTGGCATATATAAAGACTATTTAAGGCAGTGTGTGGTGACCTGATGAAATTGTCTGTCACGTATAAGTGAAAGTCAGTGCCCTGTAAGCTTACGATACCACAAAGGTAAACCCACAATTGCGGTGGAGTTTGGGGAGAGGGCTATGAGACACACGTGTCCACAGTGAATCAGCTAATTGAGCTGGAAAGAGTTCTGTTGTGCTCCTTGGGGGGAATTTCACTGCTTGGATGTTACTCAGTGTTTATTTTTAACAAAAAGCCAAACCCAGTAGCTTCTTGCCTCAGTTACGGCCACATGAAAAGAAATGCAGACCGTCGGACATTAAGAGCAAATCGCATTGTCCTGGCATTTCTCAAAGGATGTTTACAAATGAGGAAGTAGATTATTAATGTATGCTACAAACATTTTTAAAATTCTTTTTACCCATCTCGTTTTTTTCTTTATGTCCTTCCTCCAGTGTCCACTGCTACCCTCAGAAACCAATTCCCAAGACTCCAACACTCAAGCTGTGGAAACCTCCTTCCCATCCTTTGCTTCCCTATTGTCTTCACCTATTATTCTGCCCTTTCTCTGATAGTGAAACTTGGGGTTTTGTTTTTGTTTGTTTTGTTTTGTTTTGTTTTTTTAAGCAGGAACTCATAATCTTTTCTTTTCCAGTTCAACTCTTTTTTTTCTTTTTTCCCATTGTGCTAGTTCTGAGCAATACAATTTCAAAAGCCAAGCTGGGAAGGAAGGAGTTATTTTTTTGTGGCCTGGAGAAGAGAAAAGCTGTGAATATTCACATGCTAATAACATCTCCTTGCTATAAACTATGTAAGATATCATCAAGCACCCTGGAGAAGTGAATGGCTCACAAAAATGACCCATCCAAGAACCAGTTAGAATATTTAGATGATTTAGAATAGAATTAATTAGAATAGAAATTACTATAGAATTGTCAAGGTCACGATATATGAGAATAATTAGTGAATTAATTAATTGGATGCTGTTCTATAGCTAGTATTTGTTTTAAAGATTTTTATGAGTACTTTGCTTTCCTGAAAGCCATTATAAAGGTTTATATTAGCCTGGTGATGTTGCATACTTAGCTTAATATCATTCAGAAAACCAATATTTTGAAAGGTAGAATGGGAAACTGTCCTATGCTAAGGAAAATCCAGAATGGTTATAAGGTTCTAAAAATGCATTTGCATCCTTTTTAAATTCATCTGCCAACTTGAGCTAATAAGTGCTAAATAATTTCAGAAAGAATCTTTGTTGGGTCTATTTGTATATGTTCACCACCTTAGGTAGTGATATAGTCTTTTGGAAAAAAAAAAGCCTTGTTAAGGAATCTGGTTTTGCTCCCTGCAACATTATCATGCTCTTGTTTTCTGGTGGTTGTTGTTGTTGTTGTTGTTTTGACATATCCCTTGCTCATAAATTGTACCAAATTTGGATTGTGACTTGTGCCCAAATGGTAAAGTTTATATTAACGAGATAACACTTTTTTTTTTGTATTACCACAGAAGCATCTTTTTAACTTTATGGTGTGTGTGTGTGTGTGTGTGTGTGTGTGTGTGTTTAATGAAGCACTGGTTACAATGTGAGAAACAAATTAAAAAGTGGACAGAAAGACCAGTCAGAGGCTGTTACAAATAGTTCAGACAAGAAGTGGATGCCATCTTAGACTAAGGTGTTGGGGGTGAGGGAGAGAAGCGAGTTGAGAATGGATTCAACAAATCTAACATCCCATCAAGATAAGTTGACCACCAAGTTGTAATGGGGAATTTGGGGAAAGATTAGTCTAACATGACTTTTGCCTTCCCTGGTGTGGTTGAATGGGTAGTGGTGCCCTTCACTAGATGGTAAATTTTGGAAGAATGTTGGGGTTGAGTTCAGGGTCTGGACCCCAAGTTCACACACTCATTCATTGTTGTGGATTTGCTCAGTATATGATGGTGAGATGCATATGCAGCCCTGAATATGGCCCTTGCACTAGCGTGTAGACTGGCTTCCTGCAGGTCATCTCCACATCTCCTGATGCCTCCTAATGTAGAACTGCCCCACCTCTTCCTCTCTCCCTCCTTGCTGCTATTACCCTAGCTCTGGCTGCCTTCTGATTCTGTCCACATTGAGGCAGCAGACTTTTAATTTTCCTTTTTCAAGAGTGCTTTCCTAAATGCTATGGAAGTAGACTTCTTCCTTTTCTTCAGGTGAAGAAACTGCATCCCTGTGAGCTTACCTTCTGCTTCTCTAATGAGTTACTTTCATGTTAGGAGGGCAGTAGCATTGCTTTTTTCCTGAGATTCTAGAGCAGGGATGTTACAGATACTCAGTCAATATTGCCTGATGGGGAATGATTGCCAAATTCATCGTCACATTTTGGGGTTTGTGATGGTTGTTGTTACTTTGATTTAAATTTAAATTTGTAATAGAGATTCATTCATATGGACCTAATTTCCAACCCCTGGCCTCAAGGTTGCCTAGTTCTCTTTCCAGAGACAAATAACCTTAACTCTGCCTGTAACTTCTCCAAGACATAAGATAGACAATTTCTAAGATATGGAAAATCACTATCCTTTGCAGTGTATAGTCAGCCAAGTGAATTTACTCTGTCATCATTAGTAGGAAACAATGTCAGGTAATCCCAAATCAAGGGAAGAAAGAAACTAATGTATATTTTCTTTAAGCACTAGGAACCGTACAAGACACTTTTTGTATGCTCTTTTGTCTAACTGATGAGATAGGTACTATTTTATAAGAGAGGAAACTGAGACTCAGAGGTTGAAGACATGGTGGGGAAGTAGAGAAAGTAACACCCAAGCCCATCTGACTCCAAAACTCATTCTCTTCCCCATCTGCATCGTAGAGCATGATTCATCTAGGAGGCAGAGTATAGTAAGTTTCTATGCACCCAAGGCCTTATTCTATTGTGTA
Source organism: Enhydra lutris kenyoni (assembly GCF_002288905.1). Classification (NCBI taxonomy): domain Eukaryota; kingdom Metazoa; phylum Chordata; class Mammalia; order Carnivora; family Mustelidae; genus Enhydra; species Enhydra lutris. The sequence goes on along the minus strand of NW_019154129.1, from coordinate 10,356,231 downwards.
TATAAACCGAAAGTGGCATGCACCTTGGTGCAGAATTGCTACTCCATCAGAAGTCCTTAGGAACACAGTGCAGAACAAACTGAAATTTGAGAAGTTTAGATGAGATTTGTAGAGCTGTAGAAAAGGAGTTTTGCATTGTCTCTGAATTGGTCATTCACAGCGACAGAGTCATTTACGAGATGGGGGCAATCATAGAAAGCAGTGGCTTTTAAAAAACACTTTAGCTGCCAAAAATCTCATTCCAGTTCTCTGGAAGAGTGCTGTTGTACCAAGTGTAATTCACCAGCCCAGTGCCTTTCTGGAAGTTGTGAAATTGGAGAGTTGCTTTTGTCCAAATGAATAAACACCACCGAGATGAGCCGACTGGCTTGTCCTCCTTTGAGCTTGATATGATCAGACATCTAGAGCTTCTTCCCCTGGTTGTCCCTCTGAGATCCCTCTCTCTTCCCTCTTAGTCTTTCTCTGTCTCTCTCTTTCTTAGCTTTTCTTCTTTTGATAACTGAAAAAGGTCAGCTCTGAGGGAGTCCCAGGAAAAGAAATAGGTATCTATCTTTTCTTCTTTATAGTATTAATTACCAGCCATGGTAACTAATAACAAATATGCCTTTTATGTACATAATTAGGGATTATGGATCAATCACCCTCATTGGCATACGTATATTCATCCATACAACTTGAGTAGATTTTTGTTTTTTGCTTTTAGCTCTCCACAAAAGAGCCTTCCCTCCTTTTATTTTTTTAATTTTATTTTGGAGAAATTACCTTTCCATCACACTGTGCTCCACATGGACCTGTCAATGAAGACTTATGACAAGATGAACAGGTCCCCCTGTGGGCAATACACAAAGCTTCTGTGAGTTCCTTCTCCTTGACCAAGTATGGTGAAGAGGTGGGAATAAAAACTAAGCCTGGCTACTTGTCCTGTCTCCCCTGGGACCCTGACTCTCTTTAGAAGAATGGCTAATTAATGATGAACCAATGGCATTTCTTTCTGCATTAATGGTACCTTTTTACGATTCTTGGTTCTGTCAATATCCCCCCTGCTTCCTATCGCTCCCCCTTTGTAATAAGTTAACCAGTTACAGGTTCTCTTGCTGGCAGCCATAGGATTACTGGATAATTCACTATATCTCATTCCAAAATGTATTTAAACAGTCTCTGGAAGTAATTAAAAAATAGACAAAGAAAAAAAGTTAGGATGACATCATAATGAAAACACCTGAATACTTTAGCCCGGAGTGTCATAGCTGAGATGCTTATATTGGAAACACAGTTTTACTGAGGGAATTCTGAGGACTCCCGACTCTGTGAGTAGTGGTACTGGGGTTCAGAAAAGAACTGTACAGAACTGCCTTTATAGGAATTGACTTAGGAAAGAGAAAGCCTGAGATACCTCTAAAGTGAATAAAAGAGAAAAAAAGATGAGGAGTAGAATTATCATTTAACTCTATGATAATAGAATCAGAGCCAATGATGTTGGACAAGATGATGAATGGTATTGGATACAATCACTTCTTTTAATATGACTAGGTTTTAGCCAGGTAACATTTAATATTTTTATCTTTTATTGAATGGAATAGAATAGAAATATTTCATTAAATAGAGTATTTTTTCTCTCTCCATGAATTTCATAGAATTTCTGCATGCACAATTTGGGAGAAAAGGGTACGTAAGTTATTATATAGCTAGTCCTCATAAAGTTCCCAAATTAACAAGGCCTTTTCTGGTTTAAGGAAGATAAACAACCTGGGTGTTAACATTCATAAGCTACGGGAGAAATGACTGATATAGGTTGCAGACTGGAGCTTCAGAACTCTCCGTATATATTTGTTTTTCTCAACATGAATGGAGACAGCCATGCCAGTTTTCCAAACACATCCTGCAGTACAAGTTTGCTGCTTGTGTTTTGGTATCGATATATAAGATTTGTTTCATCAGTCTCTATAGGAGGTAGCCTTCATGAGAAACATGCTGTCAAAGGAAAGTCATTTGAAATTAATTAATTAATGACTTTTCAGTGGAAGACCTCAAGGGATAAATTATTTTCCCTTCAGTTAGAATGAATGCCTGTAAATATTAGGGAGCTCCTTGCATCTCCTGCTTTGTTTGGAAGTGTGTTTGCAGTGGAGGTTTCTCCTGTGCATAGACTATGCCAACAGGACCCTAGAAATGGCAGTGTGGAAAGCAATGTGCTGTTTTGCACTTACAAGTTTCAGCTCAGTTTTTAAAGCCCGGATTTTGTCTGCATATTTTAGGAACAGGTATGGCCCAGTCCTAGCTGGAGATGTGGTGGCTCATCCCTCCTTTGTGCATTTTGCTTTTGCCATGGACGGTTTCCCATGCAGGGTCATGGAAGATAGGGCACAACAAAATGGTGGAAAGTCTCTGAATCCTTGGCCAGTCATGTTTCCACAAGTCCTTGGTGTCTTTCTTTGGAGACTGGAGCAGTAGGAAAAGAAAAGAGGGATTTAAAAGGCTCCTCCCTCTGTTCTCCCTTTTGTTGGAAATTTATAAAATTGTATTTCAGGAAAATGACACATTGCCAATGCAGCTAAAAACAATTTTGAGATCTATGAAGAAAACCGTGATTTTTTTTTTTTTTTTACCTTCATAAGAAAATAAAATGCAACCTATGTGTCCAGGCCTTACCATTTTATGGCTAAAAATAAGGCCACAATGATTTTATATAACAAAATTGTAATTATAGGAAAAATCTCTGGCTTGTTACTAAAAATCGAGCTTCCGTGGTCCCTCAAATTATTTCTGGTGGTCTTACTTAAGCCCATATTCCAGTATCTCCTTTTCCAGATTCTGATTGACCACACCCAGGTACCCTCTTCCAGAGCTCACCATTGCCACTTTTTCTGCTGAAACCTCTGTTGTACATTCCCAGATGTTGTCCTTGGATGCCCCCATGGCTCTAGTTTTGGGACCCGAGACCATCCTTAGGTTTTCTTTAGAGGAAATGTCTTCAGGGAAAGTGGTCCTCTTTCCAGCTCTATCCTGTGATTTGTCATCTTGTCCCCAAATTATCTTTGCCTGTGCTGACATTAAGTCTTTCATTGTTCGCACCTAAGCCCCTCTGTCCCCAGGTGGCTCCAGATCCAAGGGAGGAACCGAGTAGGGGGTGGGTGCAGTTTCCATTCCATTTTGAATGTCCTCGGCACCTTGGCAAGCCCCAGATTCCCACTCCCTATGAAAATCTTCTCCCTCCTCCTCTAGTTATAAAATGAAACCTTCTGGGCAAGTCAAAGGCATCGAGCACATGCAGAGTTTGGGAAAGATCTGTCTGGAATGAGTGCAGAAAAGGGCGGAGCAAGGAGGTGCTTGTACTCTCAAGGCTTCCATTTCAGCTCTGCCAAAGCCCCTTGTTACGTAAAAGAAGAGAAACAGTGGCCCAGACTGGTTGCATTTCCTCCCTGAAGTTATCCAGCAAATCATTAACCAGGCCCCACCACTAACACTCTCATCTCTGTACAGGCAATATCTGAGGTGCGGTTTCAGTGATCTATACAGAGGGAAATTCGATTCAAACAAACATAACAACTTGTCCTAGAGCGAAAAGCAGATGCATAATTTCTCTCATTTGTCCCTACTTTATTTAATAGCCCACATAGGGAGCTTATTTAAAACTACAAAACAACAACACACCAAACCCACCAATATTATGAGAAGATCTCATTGAATCAGCAGCCTCATCGTCATCATCATTATTTTCTTCTGTGATGTAATAATGTAGAGGAAAATCAGGGGGACCTAAATGAGAGAATTGTCCTTTTGTGCTCTTTAAGTCGAAAGCAAGAGAGTTATTTAAGATAGAATTTGTGGACACATCCTATGTGTTCCTATTTTCTGTGATACCGTATGACATGCTTTTATTCAGTAACTAACTCTTGGCTATCTGCTACGTGTTAGGCCTGAAGCTGGGCTCTGGGCACAGTCTAGGGAGCACATTAGACACTGTCTCCATCTTCATGGAGTTTAGAGTCTAATGCTAGGCTGGTTGGGGGATAGGTATTAAACAAATCAATCAATCATCACCATCTTTAATATGTGCTTAATTATTAAAGGACATTACAGTGGGGCCATGGGAGTAGAAACCAGAGACAACTGGGGTGCATGGATGTCTTAGTTAATGGAGCGTGCAATTCATGGCCGCGGGGTTGTAGGCCTCACGTTGGGGGTAGAGATTATTTTAAAAAATAAAAAATTAAATAAATAAAAATCTTAAAAAAAGAAAGGAACGATGGCTGGAAGGAAGGAAGGAAGGAACCAGAGAGGATGGATGCAAATTCAGGGAGTTTTTGTCTCAGAGAAGTGACATTTTTGAGAAGATATCTGAAGGATGAGTAGGGGTTCACTAGGTTAACTTGGGAGAAGCCTTGCTGGAAGGGAGAGCAGCAGCGTCTGAAAAGGTCCTGGAAACCTCAGGTCTTAGGGCCCCACAAAGCAGGGGAGGAGAGGCAGGACTGAGCCTTGCAAGGGTACATCAAGTTCTGGGGGGTGCCTTTGAAAGACATTAATTAAGTAAATGAGTGCTGTCAATCTGTGTCTTTAAGCCATCACTCCAGCAGGCTCTGTGGTGGTCATTGTACAGTTTCTATCCATAGAATATCCTATCGAATCCTTCAAAAGATGAGTAGACTGCATATTGTATACATTATGTGATTCCCTCAACATTACTCACTTAGGAATTGCCAGAGGCATCTGCCCACTTGAGCACACATTCTTAACCTTTACACACTGTTGCCTCTAGTCCTAAGAAGAGCTCTCCTATTGTTTGTAGGCAAACCTCATTCTAATTCTAATTACCTAATATTTCCACTCTCAATAATTACTTTAGGAGGAAAAAAAAATTCAATCATCACCACATTTGTCAACTCTGTGTCTATGCCAATGGGTGTAATTAGAAAAAAATTCATTCCATTGATGCCAAGGACAATGTTGAGCCTTTGGAAGTAAAATGCTTGAAGACCTTAGATCTAGAATCTTAGCAGTATTAAGACTGGGAAATACTTTGGGGCAAAGAGTTCCTTTGTGGATATTATGCCACTTTAAAAGAATCATGGCATCTCTGTCTCAATATTGAAAAGTCTAAGAAGGAAAAAGAGAGAGAGAGAGAAAAGAGAGAGGAAGGAAGGAAGGGAGAGAGAGAGAGGGAAAGAAAGAGAGGAAGAGAGGAAGGAAAGAAGGAAGGAAGGGACAGGGAAGGAGTGAGGAAAAAGTCTTCTAGATGGAAGTCAGTCTTGGGTTTCGTTGTTTCAAGACTGGCACGAGTTTATCTTCACACAGTTTTTGTCCGCTGATGAACTGAATTTCAAATCTAGGTGGTTCTGGCTTTAGAAGGAAGCCTTGGCCCTCAGGAAGAAAGCTTGGAGGTGGCAGTGTGCATATTGCTGGGTAGGGGTTCTGAGTAAAGCTAACCCCTTGACTGGATCTGTAATACATCAAACTGCCCACGTGATTGAAGGCAAGGGACTTTGTTCCCAGAGATTTTAAAGTGAAAACAGATACCCAGGTAACACATTTCTGCCTGCCTTATTCTGTCATAACTTCAAACACACTTAACCAGAACACCTCTTTCATGTGGGAGGATGCTGCTGGCTGTCACCTGCAGGGATCATCTTCTTCTACTGTCTCGTGATGGAAACAATTCAGTTTTAAAACTTAGTTTGGAGCAAACTGCACTGGAGTTGGGCACTGTAGGCACTTTCCTATTGTAGGAGACTTTTTCTTAAATTTATTTCTGGCTACAGAAATGTTATAATGGATAATCACTTCAGTATCCAGAAAGTCCTCATTGCATAGGATTCATATCAGACAACAGGGGCCCTGTCCTCCATGAGGGCTTGCCTCATACCCCTTTGCTGCACCATCAGCCAGGAATCTCACCATGTCCCATTACTGTGCTTTAGAATTAGTTGACCTGGTTTTAAATCCAGCTCTGCCATTCTGCTAAATGATCTTGGGATGGTTGCTAAACTCTTGTCTGTTTCCTCGTCTCTAAAATGGGAATAAGAATATCTTTGGTATCCTGGTATCTTTGTGTTATGCTTTCAAAATTTTCATTCCTTGCTCTCTTTATGACCTTTGCCATATTCCTCTCACTGGAATGCCAGAAATATCTTTCCCACCTTCATCCATGCTGGTCTTGGTCATTCGACTTGATTTGACCAATGAAATGTTAGAAGACATGATACAGGTGCACCTGGGTGGCCCAGATGGTTGGGCGACTGCCTTCGGCTCAGGTCATGATCTCCAGATCCTGGGATCGAGCCCCACAGGGGTTCCCGGCTTGGCAGGGAGTCTGTCTCTCCCTCTCCCTCTGCCTCTACGCAAGCTTGTGCTCTGTCTCTGTCTCTCAAATGAATAAATAAAATCTTTAAAAAAAAAATAGAATACATGATACAAGCAAAGGCCTTAGAAGTGCTGTGCAGTTGGCTTCATCTTTCATCACCATGAGGATAATACTGTCTAGATCATCCACCAGCCTCAGGAGACAGAGGGATCTGCCCTCAGCTCTTACCACAGTCAAGGCCAAGCATCTGGTTCGGGGGAGCTGCAGCTGGCCCACAGATGCAGGAATGTTGTCGAACGCCACTGAGGGTTTTCAGGTTGGTTTTGCAGCATATGTGTGACATAATGCGGGTGGTTTTGAGATTTATACTCCAGCTTCCTGTTCTCTTCCGACATTACTATGCTTTCTCATTTTTTTTTTAAGATTTTATTTATTTATTTGACAGAGAGAGAGAGAGAGAGATCAAGATCACAAGCAGGCAGAGAGGCAGGCAGAGAGAAGGAGAAGCAGGCTCCCTACTGAGCAGAGAGCCCAATGCAGGGCTCGATCCCAATGACCTGAGCTGAAGGTAGAGGTTTAACCCTCTGAGCCACCCAAGCTCCCCCCCCCCTTTTTAAAGATTTTATTATGCTCTCTCATTTTACCCATTATGACACATATCGCTGGGCCCCTGTGACGGACCATTGTTGCTTTTCATGCTCAGCTTTTATTTTACCTTCTCCTGGGGAGACACCTCGATTTTTCTCTCTAAGAAGTCCTCTCCTGCAGTTTCAGTCTGTGTCCTCAGGTGGGGTCAACTCCCAGGGTGAGCACGACATCCTTTCTACCTTCCCGAACTCTTCCATGGGCCCAGGAGTGGGTGTGTGCCCCGAGTTAGTCCACTCAGGCCGCCTCTCAGGGCACTTTTGGGAAAGAAAGTTTATTTCCTCCAGAGGTGCTGAGCTGGCAGAATGAAAGTCTGGGATTTCTAGAAGCCAAAGCTCTGGAGTGAAAGGCACCTGTCTGAGAAAGAACCCAAAACAAAAGAAAACAAAAAAGCGACATGTAGACAGGCAGGCATGTCCTACATTATGGCATAAGCACCTTGAATCAGCTTTTATGAATTCAAACATCCAGAGACTTACACCTTGATGATCCAAGAAATTGTGTTTCGGGTGTGGTCGGTTTATATCGGGTATTTGACCCTTGCACACCCAAGAGTCCTGACCTTGTGTTGATTTCACTGTAGATTATCTCCCCCCTTGTGGTTGACCGACAGTCTTGTCTCATTTAGCTTTTGTGTCTCCCAGTGGAAACAGCACAGCTCCTTGTACGTAGCAGGTGCTTGCTTGTATTTGAATTACTGGTTAAATTTATTGGTCAGTAGTAGATGCCGACAGAAGTTATCCTGACTATGTGGTTTGTCGGAGTATTTATTTCAGTTTTGGGGGGATATATGCCTAGGCACGTGTAACTCTTTGAGGACCTGCTGGCCTGTCTCCTGTAGCCCTGGTCTTTGATTTGGTTGTCTCTACTAGGTGGGGGTTGATGACTCTTAGCTAGTAGTACTCTTGGCCTTCTCTGTGGCCAGGTAGGGCAGATGGCTGTATCGAATTGAGAAGGGGTCATCGGACTGCGGGCACTGCCAGTACGTGGTTCTCCGTGGTTTTTCCTTCAGCCCCTGCAAGAGATGGGCAGGGAAGGGGCAGACGGAGGCAGACGGGAGCTTTCGTCAGGCTCAGAATGCAGGCGATGTTGAAGGAGGGAAGGACCAGGGGATGGCTGACAGTCGGTTTGAAATGCTGGTGTGGCGGGCTTAGCCTGGAGATCCATGCTCAGGAGTTCTGCTCACTGCCTTTCCCAGTCCGTCACCATTCTTCTTTCTTAGACACGTGCTTTCTTCAATGCCTATCGACTCTCAGCCATCCCGTGGTATGTTACTGTCACTTGCAAGAATTTGGCTGTCAGGGAAGACGCCAGCAGGCCTTTTAAAAGCCACTGCAAACTTTCATTGCTACCTTGTAACTTGGAGGAACTTTGAGAGAAGGGTTATCAATAAAACTCATGCGTCAGTCTGGGTTTCGCAACAGAAATGCAATTCCGCTTCGTGGCTAGAGATAAAACATGCCTTGCCGTGCACAGTGAGCTCTTCTCTGCGCTTGCATTTTATTTCCCATCACAATCTAAGTTATGGCAGATGAAGCCGCTTGTAAGGTATGAGGTTAGACAACCCCGTGCTACTTCACACTTACGCATTTTAGTGTGTTTTTAAAGGTCCAAGTGCTGCTTTCTTTGTCAACTAAGGCTTGGAAAGAGGGAGAGGGGGTTAAAAGACCCCCAGGGACAGAGGTGAGTACGGTCTGAGTCTGTATCTAGGTCAAGGTCTTTGAGAAGGATGTCTGGGTCTTAGACCTCTTTGTGCCTTAAAATGCCTGGTGGGGTCATCCACACAAAGGGCATCCACACAAAGGGTCAGTATTAGTGAGTGTGCTATGGCTGCTACCCAGAAGTATTCTGATAAACGTTAGAATTTATATCCAGAAAGCAATGAGCCCTACATGTTCAACATGTAGACACTTTGTTCAGTGCTTTACAGGAATGATTCTGATTTCACATTTGTAATCATTATACGAGTTTACTACAACTGTTATTTCCATTTTACAGATGGTAGACTGACTCAACGGGTGTTAGTTCCTCTGTCAGGCTTTTGGCTGGTAAAAGGCAGGACCAGCATTTGGCCCCACGATGGGCAGGGGTTCGCGTGAACCCCCACTTCATCCTGCCATGCCCACCCACCTCCGATTGCCCACAAGAGAATAGTCTGTCTTCCTCTTTCTTGATCCACGTGTTCTCTCCTGTCCTCCTTGCTTTCAAACTTCTCTATTCTTGATTTCTTAGGGTCAGTGGAAGCCATTCTTGTTCCCTTTTTTTATTCATGTATCTGTTTCTTCTTTTACTCAACCAGTCAGTCAATGTTTTTTAAGATTTTTTTTTTTTTTTAATTTGACAGAAAGAGAGAGAGAACGCAAGTAGGCAGAGATGCAGGCTGAGAGCCCGATGCGGGGCTCGATCCCAGGACTCCGGGATCATGACCTGAGCCAAAGGCAGAGGCTCAACCCACTGAGCCACCCAGGCGTCCGGTGTTTTGAGTAACTGTTAAGTGTCAAAAGCATTTTTCTGGTTTCTTCAGACACAACGGTGGGTAACAGGACACCCCTGCCTTAGGGAATGGAGAGTCAGAGAAACTGAGAGCACTGTGTTGTGGGCTGGAGTTGAAGGAATGGCAGGATACCACAGGAAAGGAGCACACTGAAGGTATGCCGGGCTAGTCAGGGCAAGGAGCAGCACCCTGGATGCAAGTGGTGGCATCTGGGGCTGAGACCTGGTCTGCCTCTGTAGGATAAGGAGCTGGTCACGTGAATCAAAGCAAGGATAAAGTATTTATTTCTCTTTCTTCTGGATTTCTAAATCTTTGGTACCCTTTTCATTTTAAAGTAATGGAATGTTTAAGAGAAATTTCAGGAATGTAAATAATTATTTTACCAACAAGGCAACAACTCAAGATGTCACTTTGCTTTAAATGCAAAGTAGCTTAAAAAATAATAATAAATAAATGTAAAGTGGTGATTTATAGTAAGTTCTGTTTGTTTTCATTAACATGCTAAACACATCTCTTCTATTTTTGTTAGTAATAATCATAACACATAATAATAAAAGTCTATAGGTTAAAGTTTTCCTGTTTTGTCAGCATAATACTGAGAAGAGAAGATAGGCGAGTTCCCTATCAAGGAACATTCCTTTTTGGATTCATCACCCAGTACCTTGAAAATAACCTTTCTTGTATTTACTCTTTGTTTTGCCTTCCTTGAAAATTTTCACATAAACATTTTTTTTACCATTTCCTAAAGGAAACATTTAAAAACAATTCATGTGCTTTTTTTTTTTTTAGCTTTGTAATAATATTCCAGAAATAACAGGTGTAGTGAGTAAAGAGAAGGTATTAACTGTTCAGAAGCGAAAGTTAAGAAGTGGTATCTTCTGTCCCTTCTCTTGCCCTGGAGGCAACGGTGGACAGCAAGGTTGAGTGTACTAGATCCGGGTTTCTCTGCCTCATTCCTGAACCACTGACATTTGGACTCAGATACCTGTGTGTTGTGGGGACTGTTGTGTGTATGGTGGGGTCTGCAATAGCACCCCTGGGCCTCCAGTCACTGGCTGTCAGTTGCGACTCCGCCCCAGCTGAGACAGCCAGAAATATCTCCAGACATTGCTGCATGTCCCCTGGGGGCAAAATTGTCCCTGTTGGAAACTACTGTTCTAGTTGTTTTAAAATACACACATAAAATGCGAGAATCAAGAGAAAATTCAGAAATTATTGGGTATTTGTGGGGGGATTTGGAAAATGAAGAGGAAAAGTAATTATCGGAAAAGGGAGTTAAGACAGGCTTAGGACAAGTAAATTGAAAACACGGAAGGAACCTTTGTTTTTTAAAATAGTCTATTTTGATAGGGAAGGTTTAAATACAGACATAGGTGAAGCATTTTGTAATTCCATCTTACTCTTGCTTGTTAAAACTGCACTATCAGGTGTCTAGGTGGCTCAGTCGGTCGGGTGTCCGCCTTTGGCTTGAGTCATGGTCCCGGGGTCCTGGGATTGAGTCCTGTGTGGGGCTCCTTGCTCAGTGGGGCGTCTGCTTAGCCTTCTACCCCTCCCCCTTGCTCATGATCTCTTTCTCTCAAGCTCTCTCTTTCTCTCTCAAATAAATAAATAAAAATCTTGAAAATAAAATAAAACTGCACTATCATTCCTCAGTTAGAGGGTACTTACTCACTCTGTCCCTGCAGAAAGCATGAATTCTTGATCGATAACACCGGGAAAGAAACTGCAAGGAGGGAGTGAGGTAGGACAGTCGATGGAAAGAGAATGCGAGGAGGAATCTCAGAGACACTGGCCCCTAACTGAGGGGGCTGGGGAAGCCCCGATGGTGGAGGCAGTGACAGTGACCCCACCCAGGAACTCTAATCTGCAGTCCGGAGGAGGGCATTGAGGTCAGTGGGGAGCGGATGGAAACACAAACAAGATCTCAGGTGTCTGGCAAATGTGAATTCAAATCCCGGCCGAACCACGGAGTGCTTAACTTTGGCGGATCTGAGTTGCCACATCTGCAGAAAAAAATGCTACACCTTCTTTCCATTTTGGGGTAGGCATACCGGGTCATGGTTTAGAGTGTACAGCCAGACCTGGGTTCATTGCCTCTGCCCCCCGCTGGCTCTTTATTTCAACTTGACCTCCTCGTCTCGTGTCTGCCCATCTCATTTTTCTCACCTGGGGAGGACCGGAGGCATCTCACCACGTCTGACTGTAAAGATTGAGTCAGTCAGTGCATGTAAAACGGCTCACAGTAAGTGCTCACTAATTGTTAGCTGTATCGTTACCACTCGAGTATTTCCCATTGGTTGTCGTGAGGCTTCCAGATGGGGAGAGACCCTGGCACGTTGCCTAGCCTCCTGTAAGCATTCCGTGAAGGGTAGCACTGGCATAGCCTTGCTCTCTCTGCTCCTCTCTGTATGTCCCTCCTCCTCTTGGCTTGTTGTTTTTTTGTTTGTTTGTTTGTTTTTTCCCTTCTTCCTTTTTGTACTTCTTCTCTTTCCTTTGCTACATGCTTCAGAGCTCAGGAACGAGAACTAACCCTAAGACCACGCGACTTATTTTTCTCACGCCCATTTCTGTTTTAATAATTATCATATTGACTCTGAATTTATTACACTACAAGAATGACTTTATGTGGAATCTCATGAATTTAAACATTAATGTAAGATAAATTAGTTTTAAATTGAATTCCTCGAATGCAATTGAATGTGTTTCCTTATGATGAATAAGGAATTTTCCAAATAAAATCTAAATCTCTGATGTTCCATTTTTGAGCAGGTGGAAGAAATATGTGGGGATATTTGATAAGGTTAAAATATGATTTCTCTGCAATAGATTAGGCATGCTATAAAGTAACTTTTTAGTTTGGGGAGAAAGCAGTCTGGGGCCAGAGTCAAGTAGATAAAATGGGAAGATTTCTGTGGACATGTTTATTAAGTCTCTTAGTTACCTCCAATTTAACACCAGTTATTGTAAGATACAAGACCCTTCTAAAGAGAACACCTTTTTTTTTTTCTTTTACAATTTTTGATTAATCAATTTCCTTGTTAGAGGTTAATTAAAACAAAACAAAACAAAACAAAAAAACACCCTACCATCTGCTTTAATCCTATTTTCTCTAAAAGCCCTTCCTTTCAATATGATCTCCAAAGGTCTGAAAAATGCTCTTCTGGAAACCAGGCCAAAAAGCAAGTGGTCACAGATGAATAAAGTAAATCCATTAAAGAAGAAATGGGAAAACATGTTCTGCCCCTTATCAGACCCAGAATTATCAGTGGATGAGAAGTGCTTATAGGGGAGGAGGAGAAGTTTTGCACAGTTCCCGGAGGCCTCTGGATGGTGACTTACTGGGTATTACTTGTCAGGCTTCAGTAGGGACATCTTTTCAAAGCCCAAATGTGACCACGCCCCTCCCCTGCTCCCAGCACCTTCCATATAAAGGCAAAACCCATAGCTCAGCCTGTAAGTCTCAGAGCGTCCTCCTCCCCGCCTAGCCCTCCACCACACTCCGCCTCCCTCCTGATCCCCCCCGAATTGAGAGCCTTTTTGATCTCTGAGGGCCATTTCCCCTCCCAACAGAGGGCATTCAGCATACGCTGAGCCCCAACCTGGATCTCTGCCACCTCTGTCACCCTTGCCCCATAATTCTTCCTTAGCCTTTGGATCCCAGGTAAACCTCCACTCCCTCGGGAATGCCTGCCCTGAAACTTCAGGCTCCGTCAGGCCCCACTATCATCCCACATAGAGCATTGAGATTCTCTCCTGGGTGCCCATAATTTCACCTGTTTTGATTAATGCCTCTCTCTCTCTCTCTCTCTCTCTCTCTCTCTCTTTTTTTTTTTTTAACCACGACACTCTATGCTTCATAGGGGACATATCTTGTCTGCTTTTTGCTTATAACTTCCTCCCCACTATATAGCTTGATCCTGGCACATTGTAGACCCTTTAGAAAATAAGAGGCTCTAAACCATGCTGATCTAGAGACCCAGCAGAGAAGATGAGTAGAGACCGGGATTCTGTTAGACACCCTACGGTATGGAGGGGAGCCCTTGCAACAGATTTCTCTCGGCCAAAATGTCAACAGTACAGAGGTTGAGAAGCTCTGCTATTTGCTGGCTTCCCATTCTTCCTGTTCTGGTCATTTTTGGAGGATGCATTCCTTTGTTGTGATGCCAAGGGGTGGAAAGACTTACCCAGGTAAAATCTGCCCAGACTGCAGAACGCTCCATCCACTCACAAAAGCCATCAGATTGGTAGGTCTGCCACTTCTTTTTGTCCATGGGGAGACAAAATCATCTTGGTGGAGAGCCATTGGCATAGACAATGCTTTGATGCTGTCTGTCTCTCTGGGTTCTTCCTCCCAGGGTTCCCGTGACATTTTTCTTCATTTCTACTCCATTTTAGGTGCCCAGGAAAGCTGAAAAGGCAGTGTGTTAAGGATGCAGATACTTTAATTGTAGCACCTAAGAAATCCTCCAAATGTTGATGCCATATAACCGTCTTATTTACCCAAACCTCTCCCCGGTGCAACTCACCCTCCGCCTCAGGTCAAATTTATCTCAAACTCAACCTTACGGTAGAGCCGGGCAGACCGCTCTGCTGTCACTGAGACTCACTTGATTTGCAGTAATCGCGCTCGTTATAATTTCATTAGCATCGTTGGCGGTGGGAAATGAGAGAGGAGTCAGAACAGTTTAGTCTTACTTTAAATCTTGGTTCAGTTTCACTAGAATTTAAGTATATTCTCAGCTCACCCAAGTCTTATGGGCCAAGATGTAAAAATTCACAAACTTCCTTTTCTCAGACTCCATGGTTTCTTCCCGTGCCTTGCTAGATGACACATATTCTCTAGATTCTACTGACTTAACATATTTCAATTCTATTATCTAAGCATAAAATGGAAATACCCTGAAACATATTTAACCATGTAATTATGCCCATGAAGACCCTTTAACCAAATGGCTGTTATACACTTTTTTATTTAGCCTGATATATTTCCATAATCAATAAGAGATTGATAGAAGAGATTTCCCCTTCTGATCATTATTTCTAGCAGGGGATGAGTGTTTAATACAATTATCTGAGTAACTCAGGGAAATTATTCTTCACCCTGAGTCAGGGTTGTGGAGAGTGTCCTCAAATGGAGGAACGTGAAGCACTTTTTATATAAAGAGAATCACCAGCAACTCAGTTCCATTATTCATGACTTCTCTCCCTTCAGTTCATCTCTTGGGTTTGAAAAGAGCTGGTTCTTTGGGCAATAGTTTTATTCTATTTCCACATCTCTGGGAAGAAGGGACAATGGGTCTAACGAGACTCCGAACTTGGGGGATTTTTATAATCAACTAGAAGTGAATGCCTAGGAAGCCTCATTTATGCGATGAAGGGAAGAGGAAGAGAACGTCTTACTTCTGAAAGAGAGTCTACCGCTCTGTAAGCAGGGGTGGAATAAAATAGCCGTTGCAAAAACGGGAAGATTCTGCTAATATACGGGATAGTGTCACTGATTGCATAAGGTGCTTGGGAATTAATTGACAGCCTGCCCTTAAGAATATAATTGCATAGTAATCAAGCATTTGTAGACAAAACTTAATGCTATTTATTATGTGAGGATGAGACTTTTTCCCGACATTTCAAAGCCGGGGATTTGACTTTGTTCCTAAATTCATCTCCAGAAATGGAATAGACTGTATTTGTGTGTGAGGAACCCACGTGAATAAATAAGTAGGAGTTTCTGAGGGGAACAACACAGTGGGATTTATCTTGAACAGAGCAATTGCAGACATATGTCATATGTCATTACTGGAGAGTTGGTGACAGTATTATTCATTATGTGGTTTCAGAGTGTTCTAAATTAGAGAAATGGATTATTGGAAGTGGATGATTTCCCCAGATTGCTACTTAATAGTGACTAAGGGGTCTGCATCACTCATATTTGCAATGAAAATGGTGCCAAACCCCAGCAGTGGTGGACTGAAATGAAATGTAAGGCCTATTGGGTATTATCCTGAGATGCCGCCTAATTTTATGCCTCTTGCTTAGTATAAATGTCCTGGGGTCTCAGAGGCTGGGGTGCTTGTAGCAGCTGCAGATGGGAATGAAGGTTTCCAAGCTATTTACCTCTTTGTTTCTCCCTGCTTCCTTGCCGCCCTGCCTGTAGGCACACTGCTGTAATTACTTTACCCACTAAAAATAAGATTCTCCCCTTGCCCTTTTCCAGCCCTGGAAAGTGTCTACCGTGGCAGCTTTCCACACGCGCTCCCACCTGTTTTGAGGTTCCCAGCTTCCATCTGAAATGAGCTGCCCGGCTACAGTGTTCATTCATTAATTCATTAGAGTCCCAACGAAGTGTCAGGTCCTGCACAAGGCCCTGATGGTGGAGGGATAAGTAAACTGGTGTCCCTGCACCTCCCTCCCCCCACCCCCCGGGGCTTTTAACCTTCTGGGGAGACAGATATTAAACATAAAGTCGTACAAATCTGTGTGTAATTCCTGCTTGTCTGCTGCATGGCATCACTTACCACTTATTCTCTAGGTCACTGTGCTCCAGGCATACCCTCTTCCTTTCTCTTACTTGGATATTCTAAGCCATTTTACACCACAGGGCCTTTGCACTCACCTCTCTTCCTGAAAAGCTCTTCCTCATGGCTGCCTCCTACTTATCCTTCAAACCTCATCTTAACTGACACTTTCCTTGACTACCCGGTCTAGAATGGCACCTCGTTCAGTGACTCCCCACCTATCACCCTGATTATTTTCCCTTGCCACACTTACAAAACCACCATTATCTTGCTGAATTGCATATGTGTAATCTCTCCTTCCCGCTAGAAGGTATGCATCGTAAAAACAGGATTTTGTCTTCCTCGTGTTTTACCATTAGCACCTAGAATGGGAGTGAGTGCTCAATAAATGTTGGTTGTTGATGGACACAACTGCCAGCCATGAGAAGTGTGATGGGAGGAAGAGACCAGATGCTGTGGAAATCTATGGTGGAAAAACCTAACTCAGAAGGAGGGTACAGGGGAGCCCTCGGGGAAGGACTGATGTTTACATCGATGGGTCTGTTGGCGATAGATAGGAAGATAGAGGAAGAAGGAATGGTGCAGACAGAGTCACAGCCCGAGGAGGAAGGCAGCTTGGCAAGTTCAAGGAATTGACAGATGAGTCTGTCTGGAGCCCAGGGGGTGAGGGAACAGGGGTGTGAGAAGGTGTGGAGACATCAGCCTTGTAGGCTGTAAGAGAGTCTGGACACTGGGAAGCCACTGGAGGAATTTTCAAGGATCGGGGTAACGTGACCGTACCACTGCTTTAAGGAGCTCTCTTTGATTGTTACGAGCAGGCTAGTTTGGGAGAGGACAAGTAGAGGACACCGGGAGCTTTGCCTGGCACAGAGCAAGTGCTCAGTAGTTCTGAATGAATGAATTGATGAACAGGGAGAGGTCAGTAGGAGGCAACTGGTTCTTAAAAGAAACCTTGACAGAAAGGTTTCCTGTTTGTTTGGGACCATGAGGCAAGGGGAGAATGCTGTCCCTCAAATTCTAAATAATATCTGTAGCTGAGCCTTTTTTATTCACCTGAAACTACTATGAAAACATAGTTTCGTATATCACTTAGGTATCCCTGCCTTCCAGGGTCATTCTTATAGGGTCTTTCTGGTCCTTGTGGTCTTGTCCACCTGGGAGCCAAAGCTGATTTTGGTCCGTTGACTTCAAAAGCCCATTCTCTCCTGTAAAGCTGGCTCCACCGCCCGCCCGGTAGACCAGCCTCCGCAAACACAGACTGCCGTGGCCGGCTCTTTCCTTTCCCTTTCTGAGGTTCCAAAGAAAACCATGATCCAGGCATGGACTGCTCGGTATTTTATTCTGCAAAATGAGGAGGGGCAGGGCTCAGGTTCAAGTGATCCGTGCTTCAGTAACAAACTCCCACCTCTCAGGGGCCTCCCACAGTTCCAGTGTCAGAAGCTCAAAGTGGGTGTCTCTGATGGATGGGCAGCTCTCCTCGATGGAATGAACCAGGAGCCCAGGCTTCTCCCTCTGTGGCTCCACCATCATGGTTGCCCAGGAGAGGGAGGATCGCATGGGGACCAGGCCTAGCATGATTAAGAGCGGGGCACCCCCACTCATATTCCACTGGCCAAAAGCACATGGCCACACCCAGTGGCAGTGTCTGTGCACAAAGGTTGGAAACACAGTGTATCTCCCCCTAGGAAAAAGAAGCCTGCCCAAGAACAGCTTGCCAAGCCCTCTGCCACCCGGCACCTTCCACAGAAACATGAGAAGCGCCCGTTTCTCTTGTACAATTTACAATCGGCCCTGGCTGAGCTACTTTACCTGGTAAAACATCACGGAGTCTGTTAGGCATGTTTTTTTCCTCGTTAGTTCCGGAAAAAAAGAATTTGTTCCACAGTTCTGCCTTCCCATCCGCTCTTTAGCATCTGCTTTATAAACAATGGAATAGTTTAGGCTTTCACCGCTGCAGCTGAATTAAGAGAAAGTAGACTTTGAAGTTGGAAACTAAAACACACAGGTAGAGGCACAACCAGAAACCCCACAGGGTTTTAACTTTGTTTCGCCGCGTCTCCCAGCAAACTCCTGATTTGTTTGATGATTCTGCCTAGCTCGTTTCAGAGGTATCCTGACTTCTGCATCACTTTAAACCTCCCTTTTGTGTGAGCTAGCCTTGGGGTGTGACCAGAATGGCACCTCAAAACAGGCACCTTTTGTACCTGCAGAAGCTAGATCAGCTTTCAAGACTGGTTTTATGGATGTCTCTTCCAAGAAGTTCTTCTAGATTTTCTCTCACCCTCTTCCAGACATAACAGACCAATTCTTTCTTGCGTCCCTCATTTAACCTGTGTGGCCTTCCAGGATAGCTCACTTGCTCACGTAATACAGTTCTTTGAGCTTGTTTTCTTCTTAAAAATGTAGCACCTGTTCCTTGCAAAACATTTAGAAGTAAGATTTTTAAGAAAGCGAGCGAAAAATCACAGGATTCCACTACACACAACAGCACTATCTACCGTTCCGCATTGTCTGTGTCGTTGGATGGAGAGAATGTTGGAGGCAGGATGGTGTCTCTCTCGTGCCGTCGTCGTCAAACCCCCACTGCTTAGCGAGGGAGCCTCACCATTACCAGAAGCATGGAGAGATGGCCAGCTGGATGGCTAGGTGACCCAACCAGCTAGCTAGTCACTGAAGAACGCTGCTACCTGAACCCTTTTTAGAGTAATCCGAAGACCAAGGTAAGGATGAGTTGTAAATGGTATGTATCAGTTATCCTCCTCCAAAGCAGTGCTGAGATGAGAATGCCATAGTTTGCAAACAATTCAATGGGAAGTTCTTCAGGAAAGTTGGTTTTCTGAGTTTAAATAATTATAACATCTGGTTAGGCTGCTGTAGGTAATACACAGGCTATCCGTCTCAATGCTCTAACCCTTTCAAGCGTGTCTCTCACTCATGTGAGGGTGTGGCAGGTCTCTTCCAGGAGGGGGTGTCAGGATTCATGCTGCTTCCATTTTGCGGCTCCACAGTCCGGGCTGAACCGGCAGGGGTAACCGAGTCAGAGAACTGCTCTTGGGCCTTCACTGGTGGTGGTGGTCCCCACTCTGAGGCCTCTGCCAGACCTGGTCACCTGACCTCACCCAAATTAAAGGGCCCGTGAGTGACTAGAAATGCTAGGAAATACTAGGATGCAGATCAACACTGGTGGCGTCTTATAAAATAACCACACCCTCGATGGTACTAATCCATTGGGAAATGGCGTAATAAAATGGGTCAGACTGTGAGCCCTGGGCTCAGACTTCCTGTATCTGAGCTGTCACTGGGAACAATCCCTGTCACCTTGGGCAAGTCATTCCATCTCTTCAAGCCTCACTTGCCTCATTGAAATTGAGAATCATAATAGTTTTAATTCAATAATATGCAGATTGTGAATGTGGGCGTTCTGTAAGCTCGCTAAATATTAGTTACCTTTCAGTGTTCATTAATACTTAAAATAATTATCGTGATTGCAGTCCTATTTTTTTAAAGATTTTATTTATTTATTTGACACAGAGAGAGAGATCACAAGTAAGCAGAGCAGCAGGCAGAGAGAGAGGGGGAAGTAGGCTCCCTGCTGAGCAGAGAGCCCAATGCGGGGCTTGATCCCAGGACCTTGAGATCCTGACCTGAATCGAAGGCAGAGGCTTTAACCCACTGAGCCACCCAGGCGCCCCATACAATCCTGTTAGTTGTAGTAACACATTTGCCTTGACTCTTGGGTGCTCTCCATTAGGGACACATATGGACACCCCTGGAGAAGGCATACCGAAAGGTGTCACCCTCAATTTCCCCAGGTGCTCCAGACTGAAAATGGCACCGAGAATCTGCCTGCCCATAGAATATTCATTACTGAATACCATGCACAGTAGTGCACTTTTTTTTTTTTTTTAAGGAAAAAGAAGGGGGGTTGTATCCATCATTTTCAACACAGCTCCTAAAATGATCACACCACATGCGACCATTAACCCCATGGACTCCATCCCTGCAGAAAGGTTGATGAAGTTTTCTGGGCTGCAGTGCTGTCCTACCCCAGCTGACTCAGTCAACACCCCGGACTTTCACCTGCATCTGTTGTCTGCCAAGCAGCTCTGGGCACAAATAAGTTGCTTTTATTATGGACAGAAAGGCCAAGTGAAATTTTAATCAGACAGACAAGGAGGGTTTCGGATAACACTGAAATGCCAGCCCTGCTGGTATTTCCACGATATTGAACTTGTCTTTTTGGGGGCCTTGTAGCTATTTCAATTAGCTCTGAGACACGCAGCCCATGTTTTTGCAAACTCTCCTCTTTTTAATTAAGCTGCTGTTCACCAGGATGTTAGGAGGCACACAGTTCTTCTTGTAATATGCAGACTATCAAAGAGAAAATTAAGCAGTAGAAACACAGGGATTTAAAAGGTGCATGGTTTTCTCGACCCAATGTAGTTGTAATTCTGTTTTTGCTTGAGAGTCTGGACATTTTCCCCTCTTATTCCAGATTTCTTGGCCTTCAAACTGTATTATTATATACATGTGCTTTAACATATGGTGAGCCTGCTTTTTTTTTTTTTTTTTAAGACTTGGTATAAACCAAAGAATATGTATAACCAATACGGACATGGGTAAGCACGATAAAACAAAATTCCGTGAATCTACCACCCAACTGCAAAAGTAAGACATTCATTAATGCTATTGAAATCATTTGTTCCTTGGTGTATTTATTTTTCATGAAAGTAATCAAGCACCATTTTGTCAGTTAAGGTGCATAAAAGCTCAATAAATCATTAGAAAAGTTAGAATAAAAGGAGACATTTCTTTAAAATAAAGCATTGCAAATTTATTGATCATATGGAATACATTGAAAGTTAATTCTAAAACTGCAAAGACAACTTCAGGGTGTGAGGAACTATAGTGTCTTCTCTGACATCGAGTCAGTCATCCATTCAGTCACTGGTTCCTGCCTTTATAGAATCGAGTTCTTGTACTTCCATTCCTTCATGAACTATTGAAAGAAAATACAATTAACATGATCATTATTAGATTGTTGAATTATAGCATAGTTGCAACATCCCGACTGACCATAATACTGGGATTCTTCTGAGAGTTCTTCGTGAGACTAAAGGAGGACATGGAATTTAGTTGAGGGACCCATGTTCTCAGGAAGCAAAATTTCCTTCAGGGTGTCGGACAGGGCTCTACTTGAAATACCCCTGTTCATGCTGAAAAGGCCAAGAAGCAACAGCAAGGTGTTTTAATTTCCATGCTCTTTTCCGGGGCTTTCTTCTCCCTTCTATTCGCTTGAAGGTAAAGCCCTCATGGAGTGTGCGTGAAACTGTAGAGTCAGTAATTCTGGAGCTCTTGTTGGTTTCCGGAGTGTCTCACCTCCAGCTAATGAGGCAAGTCTTACCAGGGGCGTCCTCTCCAGCAAGCTGTCCACCCACAGTTCCTTAGCTAATGTTAATCTCAAAACTCGCTCCAGTACTTTCGGTTACTGCTGAGTCTTGGGTAGTAAGGAGTGCCATACCCTCTGGGGGAAGCAGGGGAGGGAACATCAGGGCCCTGAACCTTCCAGGGAATGGATGGCATCCCACCTGCAACTACCCAGGGAGGTGAACCTTCAGTGTCCCTTTTCAAGCCAGGGAGCTTCCCTGTCTCCATTCAGCTGTTCCTCCAGGGCAATTATTTTAGCCCAGGAAATCATATGTGGCTGTTTGTTAGCTGTTTGAATAATCTCAGGAAATATCTAAGACATGGCATGGTTTCAGCAGTATGTCTTCTTCATTAAATAAATAAAAGCACATATCATTCTTATTTTTTTCTGATTAGAGAAGCAACACCTGCCCATCTTTGCAAGAACAAGTACTTCCTACATACATAGGTGAAACTGTTCTGTCCTCACGTAGTCCAGCCGCAAAGAGAATGCTCACGGCTTGGGACAACTTTGCTGACCTTGTTCTACATATACATGCATGTAGGTGCGCACATGTGTTGGAAAAAAAATTGAATCCTATATTTCTATTCGGCCCTTTTATTTTTTTCTTTCGGTTTTATTGAGATATTGATAGACAGCACTGTAGACATCTACGATGGGCAGCATATTAACTTGACTTATGTATGTTGCAAAATGATGACCCCAGTAGGCTGGCTTCACATCCATGGTCTCATATAAAGACAAGAAAAATTTTTTTCTAGTTTTTTTGAAAACATGTTCTAAGCAAATGATTTCAAGGTGAAATTTTCTGTTAGAGTGGATGTTTCTTGGATTGAATCCGTGGGTGAACAATTGTTTCTCCTCCCCTTGTGAAATGTTTGCTAAGTTTGATAGAATTATTGCATTCGCCAAGGGTGGGGGAGTCAGGCAGAGTGGCTATGGTTGGTGTTACGGAAGAAGCCGTGGTTAGGAAAACACGTACCCTATGAAGAAAAGAAGTATTCTATAATTTCGGGGTGGCTTTATTACTTTCAAATAACAAAGCTTTCCTGGCAGCTCCTCGTTGTATAGAGATAAATTAAATTAGTGGGTTTGGGACCATATGCTGGACTCTTCTGCTTCACGGCCAATCAGAAATGGAAGCAGGATCTGAACCCCAGGTTAGAGCCTTCCTGTATTGCTTGTTCTCTTAATACCTTACAACCCTTGATTTGTCTTCAGTGTCTAAGAATAAGAAAAAAAAATCACCCATGTTCTCATCTGTCCTGTGCAAATCACAAACCTTGGTTGGGTATTGTTGTCCACAATTCACCATTAACAAAGGATGGACCATTTTTTTTTGGTCTATACTTTTCCCTATTCATCTGCCCACTACTTGTATGTTCTCTCTCTGTGCTCCTCATTTATTTTCTCTCTCTCTCTCTCTCTCATTAATATAAGGCACCGCTACCTCATTCCTGCATGGCCGAGTGGCCTCCTTTGTTCCCCCTCCTTCTATCTTTGCCCCTAAGGCCCATCCTCCCCATGACTTCTTCTTTTTTTTTTTTTTAAGATTTTATTTATTTGTTTATTTGAGAGAGAGAGCAGGTGGGGGAGGGACAGAGGAAGAGAAAGAATCTCAAGCAGACTCCCCACTGACCTTGGAGCCTCCTGAGATCATGACCTGAGATGAAGCCAAGAGTCGGACACTCAACTGCCTGAGCCACCCAGGCACACCCAGAATAATCATCTTAAATCATACACTTCGTCAGGTAACTCTTTGGCTTATAGCCCTTCAGTGGCTTCTCATTCTGTTTGGGGTAAATTTTAAAGACCTTACTTGAACTTTGCAGCCCCATTTCTCCAACAGAGCCTCTGTATGTCATGCCCTGCCTCCAGCTGCTAGGCTCAGTGGTCTTTTTTCAGTCCTCAAATAAAGAATGTTCTTTAGGAGACATAATAACTGGTCTTCACCCCCCACTGGGATCATCTCAGCCCCTGTTTTGCATGAAAGTCCCCTTTCATTCCTTTTTTCTCACCTTAAATGTCACCTTTTGGAAGAGACTAATCCAACCCTTATCGTTGAGGATAGGTGCTCCTTACTCACGTATCCCCTTTTCTTTTTTTTAAGAATTTTATTTATTTGTTTGTCAGAAAGAGAGAGAGCACAAGTAGGGGAGTGGGGAGCAGAAGGCAGAGGCAGAGGGAGAAGCAGCCTCCCTGCTGAGCAAGATTCCCATGCGGGACTCGATCCCAACACCCTGGGATCATGACCCAAGCTGAAGGTAGCCGCCTAACCGACTGAGCCACCCAGGTTTCCCTTTACTCAAGTATCCTTGATTTCTGGCAGTATTTGTTGCCTATATTATTCATATCACAATTTGTACTCTCTGGCCTTCTGCATTATCCGTCTCCCACTAAAATGCAGGCTCCGTGAGAATAAAGGCCAAATGTTCTATACCTATATGACATACATCCCCTAGCTCAGTGCCTCCTGGATAGCTGGCCCCCAGTAAGTATTTGTTGAACAGAGGACTGGAGAGGAAGAAGGGAGGTGTATTTTTTCTGAGTCTTTGTGGCAGCTTTATCTCTTATTAGAGGAATATGCCCGATGATCCCCAAGTCTGTGTCATCAGCAAAAGTGGATACCTCTCAGGTCTTGGCTCACTTAGCCGACGGAGGGTGACCACCAGACAGCAAGCTTTTCCAGTCATGTCCAGGGACACTGAGAAACAAGAGACTGGGTTGCGTTCCATGAGAAGGCAGCTGGGTCATAATCAGGGAGAGAAATATAAGCCCCCAGCAAATGGAATATAAAACATATGACACGCCAGGTTGGGGGAGAACCAGGGGAGCTGTTCTGAGAGCTGCCTCAGTGTACGACTGGAGCTATGATGTGGAAATGTGCAGAGACCTTTGGCCCTATGAATCATGTATTGGGGAAACGGTTGAGCATCTACAGACGTCAAATAACCAATAAAATTTCATGAATGGTAATGCTTGCCGGGATCCAGGAGAATAAGGCTGACCTTACAACATGATCCGCTAACAAAATTAGGTCATTTGTCTTTGATAGAAGATGGCTACTTCCTTATTTTTTATTTATTCATTTGTAAGTGGCCGCTTTAATAAGCCCGCATGATCTTGGATGGCATACTCATAAGTTCTAATAAAGCCTGGAAGAAAATTACAGAGGGAAAGGCTGCCTTTAAATTACCTCCGAAAAAAAGAGGTGGTCTTTCAAGACATGCAGTTCTACCATGTCTATGGGGCAAGGCCATTTCCTTTTTTCTGTGGATTTGCAGCAGGAAAGGAGACAGTCTTCAGTCATACGGCTGCAAAAATAGGTTCATTTATACCTCTTTGGGTAGGTGAAGTGTCTCTCCTTCCCAGAGCCTAGAAGTTTTTCTGCCCTTCCTTAATCAGCCCCTCTCACAGTGGCCCATCCACACCAGTCCTGCAGCTGGTCAACATGGCATCTTAGACCTCCACTTCCAGGACCCTAATATCCATCACCTGTTATTGTAGAGCAAGGGCAACATTTCACACCATACCATTAGCATGTTTCTCTCCTCCCTCTCGGGGTTGGCTGGGGGTTGGCTGTCCCAGGCTGGGCTCAGCTGGGTGGTTCTGCTTCATGCTGTGGGTCCAGCCCCACCTGACTCCTCATTCCATAGTGGATGGCTTGAGGCTGCTCCGGGTATGCTCACTCAGGAGCCCAGACCTGGGGAAGTGGCCATCTGGAAGTGCTGCTTGGCTCTCCAGCGTCATCCCTCTGGCGACAGGGAGGCACAAAAGGATCAGCTATTAGCCTATCACCTCCACCCACGTTTTATCCTCCAGAGCCAAGTCCCAGGGCTGATGCAAAAGTCAAGCTATAAGCGGCCAGTAGGGGGCGCTGCAGAGTCGCACGGCAAATGGCATGACTAGGGCTTTTGAAGAACTAGTGCCGATATAATTCAGTCCACCGCAGTCTAACCACAGGAGGCTGATGCGGCTATTAGACAGCAGTGATTGTAGTTATTAGAGCACTCATCAAACTGGGAGTGCTTACGTATCTGCATTCTTTGTTTTAAAATAATCATGGATTACTGCAGTAATTAAGCAAACCCTAATAATATAATTATACCAGGAAAAGAATGAAGACATCAAGTTACTCCCCCAGCCTTTCTAATGCCAGACAAACTGTCGTTGATGGCAGCTTTCAAATAGAGTGACTTAGCAAGTGGCTGACACCGTGGCCAACCGGGGAGCCCGTGACCGTTCAGAGAGAGGGACCTGTAGCTTCAGCTCTTTGTGACCATGTGGAAAAGAGGGCACTGTATGGCCAGAACTTCTGATTTGCCCAGAGAAGTCTGGCATCTGTAATTTTCAAATGTAAAACTTCCAAGTTTTCAATGTTTGCCGACTAATGCAAAATTTCATGAAACACTCTGATGCCAACACAGAACGAAACGTTTTTGTTGACCACACCGCCAGCAGGCAACAGTTCCAGCCAATCCTAGGCTGAAGGCATATCGGCTGCTTTCAACACTATTGATCGCATCCGTTTAGGTAGCTGCTGGATAGAGAGAGTGCGAGGGAGATGGAAAGATAGACAGAAAGATAGCTGGCTGATAAATAGGGAGAAAGAAACTCCCCTTTGTGGAAGAGCGTGTGACAAACTAAGTAAAAGAAAGTGGAAGACCAAAGTAGAAGGACCTCAGTCCCCAGCATTTGAAGAGAGATTTCTAGACTCAAGGAAAGAGAGGGTCAAAGGTCTGTGTCAGAGACCGTGATCTGTATTCACTGATCACATTTCCTTGTGTGCAAAGGGGACCAGAAAACAACAGGATGGCAGGGAGATGCCAAAGACGTCCTCACCCTGGCTAACTCCCACCTTGGGCTACGCACACGTTTAAGCCAGTTTTGCTCTCAAAACACTTAGTGTGGCCGTTGGCCGGACTTCTGCCCTTTGAACCTGCAGATTTACAGAAATCCAAACAGCTGTGCTCACGTGAGATCCTCCCCAGATTCCTCTTTCTTTGTTCAGACAGAACCTCCCACCGCCCCAAGAGAATGAAACAAAAGAACTTAGAAGCTTAATGAAAATTTCTGAATGTAGAGGGGAAAAAAATAATAACCACGTATCAGAGATGTGTGTTGGTAATATGGGGCTTCAGTCCTGAAGAATTCTTCTCTGGGGCACCTAAAATTTAGCTTCTACAATAGTCTGCTCATTGATAGGAATTATGTTCATTTTGAAGAGGAATAGATTCTGACAAAAGAGGGGAAAGGTAGTATCTTCATGCTTTATACAGAGCTGAAATGCCTCCGCCATGACTAAACGTCTAGATCCCATGACTCCTTCAAACCCCGTTCAAACGCCATCTCCCCCAAGAAGTCACCCCAATTCACCCTAGAGAAAATCTTCTCCCCCGCTTCTCTTTGCTCATGCTTCCTTGTTTTTACTTCTGTCCTGTCTCTTAATTCTCTCTGCCTTGTATTACAATCATTCCTGCATCTCTGCAATCCAATAGGAGGTTTATTTAGGTTAGAAACCTTAGGCTTTTATCTCTGAACCTTGCACACACTATTGATTTTCGTAAATGAACATGAGTGACAAATGGTATTTTTTTTTTCCTCTCAACTGAATAGAGAAATCCTCCGTCTACCTTTTCATAATATTCACCTTTTAATTGAGGCTAGTAGAAATGGACCCTTAAGCATTTAGCTCCTAAAATTCTGAGTTGCCTCAGCCTTCCCTCCCATTCAGTCATTCGTTTCATGTTTGTTCTTGAGGTTTTATTAGATGCCAAGGACTGAGTTGGAGCAGAACTAGTTCTGGTCTCAGGCTTAATGTCTGGTGTGAAATTTTTAGAAAAGTAAACAATTTCTTATATACTTACCAAGTGGTGGCAGTTTGGGTGAAAGAATGAAATAGGGTGCCCCACAGAAGAGAATAAAGATGGGGGTAGATGGGAGGAAAACATCTACTTAGACAAGGCAATTTTGGAGGGCTTTTCTGATGAGGTGATGGGTAAGGACAGGGAGACAGCCTTTGAAGACTGGGGTAGTGGAGGGCATAAACAAAACGGACTCTACGCGGTATTTCCCAAAGGAAAAGACCTGGTTGAGTAGGGAACATGAGAGGAGGCCAGAGGGCATGAGACGGGAGAACAGGGAGAGAGAGATGGAGGTATAAATGAGACCAGATCAGCGCCCACCCAGCTGAAATACCTCGTGTTTGCTGAAGCCTCCTTACCATCCTCAGCAAAACCAGACTCTTCTTTCCATGCCTTACGTGAGCTTCCTTACTCCTGATGTTACTAGTTTGCACCATTTCTACATTCCCTCTTTCGAACTTGCTCTATAGGCGGGATGTGTGCATTGGCTAAAATGAAAACAAAACAAAACAGCAACTACACCGAATCCTGACAAGGATCACTCTTGCATCGCTGGTGGGAACTTGAAAGGCTACAGCTATCCTGGAAAGTACTTTGCCATTTTCTTGTAAAACTAAGCATGTAGCTACCATACAATTCAACAAGTGTGCCCTGGGGTGTTTATCCCAGAAAAATGAAAATATGCCCATACAAAAACCTGTACACAGATGTTCATAGCAGCTTTATTTGTGATGACCCCAAATTAGAAGCAACCCGGACGTCCTTCAGGTAAATGGTTAAACACACTTCGGCAGGTCCGCCCCATAGAATACTACTCAGTAGTAAAAAAGAACACTCAGAATAACTTAGATAAAACTCCAAGGAATTATGTTGAATGAAAAAAGGCAATCCTGAAAGGTTACAGAATATATGATTCCATTTATATATCATTCTTGAAATGGTAAAATTATGACATTGGAGACAGACTAGAGGTGACCTGAAGTCAGGAATGAGGGGTATAGAGTCGGGATAAGATGTAGGTATAATGGGGCAATATAAGGGATCCTTGAGTTGATGGACTGTTCTTTGTCTTGACTGTATCAAGGTCACTGTCTTGGCCATGATAGTGTCCCATAGTTTTGCAAGAGGTTGCCACTGGGGCAATTGCATTAGGAGTGCATGATAGCTGTCTGTAGTCTTCCCTAAAACTACATACACATCTACAATGATCTCAAAATGAAAAGTTTAAATTTTAAACTCTAGGAGGGCACTTGACTCAAAATGAAAAGTTTAAATTTTAAACTCTAGGAGGGGGACTTGACTCTCTTTTGGCACTCTGGGGTTGTTTTTTTTTTGAGGGGGTAGGGTAGGCAGGGTAAATATATTAGTTTTCCTGGGTCTACTGTAACTAATTATGACAAACTTGGTGGCTTAAAACAACAGAGATTTAGTCTCTCAGAGTGCTAGTGGCCAAAGGTTTACAATCAGCATCACTGGGACTAAATCAAGGTGTCCTGGCAGGGCCATGCTTCCTCTGAAAGCTCTAGGAGAGAATGTGTTCCTTGTCTTGTCTAGCTTCTTCTGGTCCCTGACTGGTGGCTGCGTGAATCCAGTCTTCGTCTCTGCAGTCACACTGTCCTGTTCTCTTCTGTGTGTATCTCTGCCTCTCTCTTATAAGGACACTTGAGATTAGACGTAGGACCATCTGGATAATCCCATCTCAAGATACTTAACTTAGTCACATCGACAAAAGAATCTTTTTCCTTATATCATTTATAGTTCCAGAGTTTAGGATCTGATATCTTTGGGTGCTATTATTTGGCCTATGGCAATAGTGTAAGGGTAGCCTTGTGAGTAGAGAGTAAATCCTTGCATTGGGGGAACAGCTATCAGGCGAGGTATGTGCTGGGAACAGTGCTGGTGGATGACATCAAGAGCCTTTGTGAGAAGATGACATCATGTGTAGTCCCTCCCACTGGAGGAATGGGAAACCACTGAGCCCAGCTGGCCTATTTTTTTTTTTTTTTTAAGATTTTATTTGTTTATTTGACAGAGAGAGAAAGAGAGAGAGAGACAATGAGAGAGGGGATACAAGCAGGGGGAAGTGGGAGAGGGAGAAGCAGGCTTCCCGTTGAGCAGGGAGCCGGATGCAGGGCTTGATCCTAGGACCCTGGGATCATGACCTGAGTCAAAGGCAGATGCTTAACGACTGAGCCACCCAGCACCCCCCCCACTGCAGCTGGCCTATTTCTGGGTGACCCAGAGAAAGCCTATGGGGCCATCTCTCAGACAACTCTGTCTCTTTCCCCATATACAGCATTTAATGATTGTGTGAACTTGGGGAAATTGTTTAACTTCCCTAAGCCTCACTTTGCTCTTTTGCAAAAGGAAAATTATGCTAGGATTTTTTGACTGTTAATGATCATGTATCTAAAGTTCTTACCACAGCAACTGGCAAATACTGAGTGGCAATTATGTTGTTAGTAATAATTATTATATAGTTGTTGATACTTTTATGGTGATGATGATGATGGTCTTGATATGACCATGTATGTTGTAGGCATGCAGGAAGCACTGGCTGCATCAAATTGAATTTTAGTTCAGAGAGTGGGTAGTTATGATGTTATTTCTGCTGCCCTTCCTCTAACTATTGGACTTCCTGGTTTAAAAGGCCAACTTTCAAGTTGCCTGGGTGGCTCAGTTGGTTAAGCATCCAACACTTCATTTGGCCTCAGGTCATGATCTCAAGGTTGGGAGACCAAACCCTGCATTGGGCTCCATGCTCCGCTGGGAGTCTGCTTGAGACTCTCCCTCTCTCTCTGTGCCTTTCCCCACTCTCTCTCTCTCAAATAAATCAATCAATCCATTAATTAGTTAATTAATTTAAAAAGGCAAATTGTCCTGGTGGAGGATGGTACCTACCCTATGGTCCTTTGAGGTCAGTCCCAGCTACTTGAGAATCTGATGGTGCTGGATAATCTCAGAATTTGCATTGTAAGAGGTTGACGGGTGTTAGCAAATGGGGGCCTCCTCACGCTGTATGAAGCCGTTTGATGAAATGAAATTGTGTGGCCAGTAGCAAGTGTGCTCGGGCTGCAGTGGCTAATTTGGGAACCTGTGGCAGTTTTCACCCTGGTTGGATTTGTTTACCGGGGATACATCACTGGGGTGGTGTGTCTTGTGTACAGAGAGGAGTTGTACCCTGACCTCTCTCGAAGAAACCACCGTGGGGTAGTTTCCTCCTGGGCGGATGACTGGCATCACAATGTGGTGACAAATGATCAGCACCGTAAATGGTTAATATAGCCAGGGCCAGGATCCATATGATTTATGCAAATAATTAGCTTTTCCCGGGCAGTGGCCTACATGTCTAGGTAACCTTTATGTTTTCAGTCATCTCCGTAATGAGCTATTAGTCTGCAGGCCAGAAAGAAAGAAAGGGAGAAAGAAGGAAGGACCTCAGGCAGTTAAGTCTTTGTTCCTTCCAGAAATCCTCATTTATTTGAAGCCAAATGTGATAATGTTTCCTTTTACAAAACTCCATTGCTCTGTAGTGTAAAAGCAACTCAAAGTATGAGGGTCTGACTTTTATTTGTCTCGGTAATGGTTTCTGGGGTTTAGACAGAGCGTGGATTTCGCCTTATTCATCTTATTCATCTTCACTAGGCTCCATTAACACAAGGAGAGACATATACCATTAGCGCCATTTTCTAGTTAGGGAGTGTAAGGAGAGCTGCCGATCAATATGCCTGTGTTAGGCAGGAGTCTGTGAGTACAAATGCCAGAACCTATAGAGAGGAAAGGGGTTAATTAGTAAAAGGCTTATATAAATAAGGGATGTCTTATATTAATACATGAAGATCTGAGATCCAAATTGTTGGAAATGCAATGGCATATCCTACCTCTAAGACCATGAGAAATAGGAGATTTTACAAAATTAGGATTTCATCTTACCTTTTCCTGACTCAGTTTACCTGTTTTATCTGGACACTAGCATCTCTTGAACCTCACATCTCATCTCCCTGCCATCAGGAGGAACTGACTTTCTTTTCTTTGTCCTGGTTCATCCATGACGAAGGAAGACCGTGATCTCTGAGATCGGAATCTGGGCCAACCCATGGTGGCTAAGAATAGGGTTGCTCCATAGTCGAACAGGGAGGAAGAGCTCCTGGAAGGAGAGAGGGAAGTTCTCCAAGAAGGGAAGGTTACTATATAGACAAGACATCAGATTCCACTGCAATACTGTAAGTTCCACGAGGATGGTAACTCTGCCCGTCTTGTTGAAGATGCAGTCCCCTGTCCCCAACACAGAGCCAGGCACAATGACAAGCACACAGTGAATATGTGCAGGGGGGAAGGACAGGGAAGGAGGTAAAAATTCTAGTGTATGGGTCTGAGATACCCAAGCCAGAGTAAGCAAGGTTTTCAGTAGGCGATCACACAAGACAAAAATAAGAATAAGAGATCTTTAAAATCTGGGGAGACATCTCAATGATGAAAACTTA
Source organism: Enhydra lutris kenyoni (assembly GCF_002288905.1). Classification (NCBI taxonomy): domain Eukaryota; kingdom Metazoa; phylum Chordata; class Mammalia; order Carnivora; family Mustelidae; genus Enhydra; species Enhydra lutris. The sequence continues at coordinate 10,324,506 of NW_019154129.1, read as the reverse complement.
GATTGCATTTCCTGCATAGTTTGGAGTCCTCTGATGGACTGGCTCTAGGGAATTATGTCCCTTACCTTTAGAGGATATTGAGTGATTAGCGAAGTCCCTCTCTCCCTCCCTTCCTTCCTTCCTCCGTACCTTCCTCCCTTCCTTCCTTCGTTTTTTTCTTTCCTTCCTTCCCCAAATATGCTCTGGGAACCAGCTACTGTGCCAGCTTCCAGAAACATTCCAATCATCAAGACAGCCCCTCCTCCTCAGATCTTTTTTAGTCGTTCTTTCATTGTTGAGTATGATGAGATAGGAGTTTTATTCCCAATGAATATTATTTTGAACCCATCTCTGAATTCTGAGTGACTCTGGCGATGATAGACTGTATCCCCATGGAGCCACTGCTTGAGGCTACATCGTCATCAGCCGGGCCTTTGCCCTTTCTACCTAGCGTATAAAGGTCATGATGGCCACCGCACCCCAAATAACAAATGGGGGAGTCACAACAACCCTCCTTTATGGATATTCTCTGAAGCATATTTCATTTCAGCTCTGGGGATATATTCCTGACTTTTCAAGAGGTTGGGTATGGCCAAAAATCTGATTGAAGCAGCAAACTAGTTATTTCAATAGTACCCCGGCATGAAGCAATTGCAGTCATCTGTCTGTCAAAAAATACTACTCACAGCACGAGAAAGATGTGTAGAACAGTTAATATTTTAAGCATTTTGATTCTCAGTCCACTAATTGGCCAATGCCTAATTCAGCTGCAAGGTGGTCCTCACAAAAGAAAGAAAGGGAAAAAAGAAAAAAAAAAAAGGAAGGAAAGGAGGAGGAGGGAGGAAGGGAGGGAATTAGATAGATACTAGGTATCCCCTGGAGTGAGTTATTGAATAAGTCATTGCAAATCCTGGTCAGTTTCATTACTTTGCTGGCTGGTTGCCTTATTTATTTTGTTCCTGAACTGGTTGCTGCAAAAAATCCTGACACAAACCTCTGAAGAGTGATTTTTTTTGTGTGCATGGTCAAGAATTCTGTGATTTTAACAAGATTTTCCAGTTCTTGCTGATTTGGGACTCTGACCCTCCGTGTGTTGATATCTAGAGTTACATTCCGCCATATTCGCGGCCTTCCTATCTCTAACTATATTTGGATCTTATTAGGAAGAATCCCAGAGAAGAAGTCAACACCTTTACTGAAGAACTATTTAAAAAGATGGATTGGTAGCATCTAAATAATCACGTTATTTTTATTGAATCAGGGAACCCACTCCCAGGAAGCATGGGAGAAAACACCCTTGTGTACTGACGGAAAGAGTTAAGCCATTTTTCTATTTACATGGTTTATTTCACAAGTGTCTGACTCATTGGGCATAACCAGCACAGTTAAATTACAAAATTACTATTTGGTCCCTTTTTTATTGACTACAATTCAAGGCTGCTTCAAGCCTCCCAAATTTAATCCCCCTAGCTCTTTGCCAAGAACATTACCTTTTATTTTCAGTGTTAAACTGTGTAAGATACCCCTAAGGCTACATGGAAAGTTACTCTCTGTGATAGCAGCTAACGGAGTGTATCAATTGTTCATGATTTCCCATTCTCCTGTAAATTGGGAGAGGCAGGGAGAGCAGTGGAATGCGAATTTTGTTCTGTCAGCATTTCGTTGCCCCAGCTTTAGCCCAAGCAGTGTGCCTGTTTTGGTAATTAATTATAGTGTGTTTGTAGCTCTTCATTCTGAGTTACCATTTAGCAACCTGTCAAGTCCCCAGCTAATGAGCCTATCCCATAGAATTCGATGCATTTATTTTATTTTATTTTTAAGCATCAAGACGATACTGGTTTCTCTTAGGTCAGATGAAGTTAAGAGGGAGATTCTAAACCGGTTTATGGGAAGGGAAAGGCTCGTCTCCTCTTTTCACACATGTTCATGCCAAGAATGAGCCTGCTGCGAGTTTTTCATTGACATTTTGCCAAAGAAGTCAGAAATAGGAATATCCCAATTATTATTGTAATTATGATTTCATATTTGAAGGATAAAATAGCTCACTCATGAGTGATTTTGTCAGAGTGGTGGTAAATATCATGTCTGGATTGGGACTTCCATTTCAACGACAGGGAGATCCAGAGTGGACCAGCATGCATTCTTTTTTGTTGCACCTTTTTCTTTTTCTTTCATTAATGGCGGACTTGTCATAGCTCTGTAATTTCTACGTAAGAAGGACTCAGGGACAGCAGTTCAGCTTTATAGCTTTTTCCATCAGAAGTGGGTTAAGAACATACGTACATAATGCAGCTTCACCGTCCAAGTCCCCATGACGAGCACACATTGATGTAGAGGGGTCAGGAATGGGGTTGGGGAAAGGAAAAGGATCATCAGTGCTGGCGGTTCACTCATTCTAAACGACAAAGTGGTAGAAATACACATGAATCCCTGTGTTTAATGAGAACATGCCATTTCTTCTTCATGAACATGTTATCTGTTGAGTGTGATGTGTTCTCCTATCACCCGCTGACCTGTCATCTGTTCTTGATGTCTGTTATCTCTTTATAACAAAGAGTCCAAGAGTCCATGCTCAAATCTCTACTTCCCTCCTCAAACTGATGAGGAAGCATATTTTATGATCTCTTAGCCCATAACCAGGATTTACATTGACTCAAAGATCATAATTTCTGGGGCGCCTGAGTGGCTCAGTGGGTTAAAGCCTCTGCCTTCAGCTCGGGTCATGATCTCAGGGTCCTGGGATTGAGCCCCACATCAGGCTCTCTGCTCAGTGGGGAGCCTGCTTCCCTTCCTGTCTCTCTGCCTACTTGTGATCTCTGTCAAATAAATAAATAAATAAAATCTTTAAAAAAAAGAGAGATCATAATTTCTTTTACTTGTTGGCCATCTGTTCACCGGAAAACTTAGTTCTGGGTCCTCACTCTTATTCACGTATGCAGACCTAATGCCAGTGGATCGGCACATTTCCCAAATGTGTTTCTTGTGCTGCTTATGAATTGAGATGAGCCACCCTTCGTCGGGTATGTCTCAGGCATCTTGCATTGCTAGGAACAGTCTCTCTCTTTTGGAACCTGTAACCTCCATAGAATTGTCCTCGCTAGCCACTAAATGTTGTAACCGTTCGGTTCAGTTTTTTTTTTTTTTTAAGTGACTACAACATCAGCAAAATGAGAAAACGTCTTCCAGCCTTGAACTGTGATAATAGCAGACATGTTAATATGAAGTTATTTTAATCCCCCAAAAGGCATTATACAAGTTTTTTTTTCCCCCAGCCATTCTTGTTTCTTTATAGATTTACACTTTTGAGTATTCAGAGCTTGCTTTTCCTTTCAATGAGAGGAATGCAATGGAGAGAAGTGTTATTGATGACGGCTGATTAAGCAAATTAATGAATTGAGACAGCTGAATAGGAAGTGAGAAGAATTTGAGGAGTGGAATTGGTTTTTGCTCATTGACTGTGAAGTGTATGAGTTAAAACCACAAGGGTACCTGATGGAAAAGCTATATTGCTGAGTTAAGTGCAGAAAGAATATTTGGAATTGCATATTTTTTTTTCTTTCCTAAAGAATAGTCATGTGCTGGCTATGCACTCCTTTTCTTACATGTATTTTCTTTGCCTTATTTTCTGAGTCATCTGCAGTAGCTTCAGGGAATCCATTAAACCGATGTCTGTTGGAGGCCCGTCATACTCCAGACACAGTGACAGGCACTTACTGCTACTGGTAGGAATATTCTGTTTAGTCCGTCTGATTACAGAATCTTCTCCATTGTGGTAGAGCCACGTGTCCTGTGCTGGGAGTGCTTAGCTGTTCATCCCTGGAAAGCATCTCTGGAAGGCATTTATGTCACTCTCTTCAACCTGACAAATATGAAAAGTTAGAGGGTACCCCATGTCGGCGAGGACATGGGGTCAGTGGGTGCTGAAACATGCTGCTTTGGGGGGGGGGGTTATCTTATAGTGATGGCTTTAGAGACCAACCTGGCAACATTACGGAAACTTCACGATGTTCATACCTTTGACGCAGGCGCAAGTGTCCCCAGGGGACACTTTTTAAGAATATTGATTTTACCATTGTGGAAGCAAAAAGTTGGGCAAAGAACAACCTACCAAGCAAACATTAATTGCCCATCAGTAGGGAAATAGAAAATAAACTGTAGCAAAATTAATCTCTGGAATGCCATAGTGAACATTGATGCACTAGGACCTCTGTGTGTCGCATGGACGGATTCCCAAACCAGAGGATTGAACAACAACAGAACGAATCTGCAGAAGGAGACATACAGCATGATGTCATTATGCACATTTTTTGAATATGGGGAATATTATGTATTCTCCTGAGCTCTATGCACCGATGGTAAAACGAGAGTAAGAGGCATCTGGATGCGAGATGCCGAGCCCCACGGTGACGCCACCTCTTTGGAGGAGTGGGAAACGGCTGCGTTCAGGGGGAGCAACTGGGAGAGATTCATTTACATTTGTTCCATTTATGCTGCAAGCTGCAAAGTGGACATATGGCATTTGTTGTAGCAGCTTCTGTATTTTTATGTCTGATATATTACATAAGGAAAAGGAATGCATCCAAGAAGTGTGTGTGTGTGTGTGTGTGTGTGCGCGCGCGTGTGCACGTGGGCATGACTGCACGGTGTTCTGAGCCTCAGACGGCTTTCTTTTCAGATGATTAGATGACATTCATCATTATCAGGTCTCCAAAAGGTTCTATGCAAAAATAATGCCCATTTTAAGTGCAGCGCCTTGGCAAGATTGGGGCCGATGAGCAAAGGGAAGGAGTACACTTAGGACAAAAGCTGGACAAATGAAGCTGTTCGCTAATGTCTTTGAACAATGTAAGTGGCTAATTGAAAGGCAGGGCTCTCTTTTCCAAAAGAAATGATTTTCTTCCCTACTCAATTACAGGGATAATTGCTTCAACTCTCAATATTCCTTTAACTGGGCAGCTTCAGTGTTCGCAACTAATGCTCTCCTTTCACATTAAGCTTCCAAGCTGTCCCAGTGAACAGCCCTTCTGTGGGGTGTTCCTGTTGTGCTATTACCAACTGAGCATGCACCTTCCTCTATTTTTGCGTGTGTGTACGAGGAGGTCAAATGTGTTTCAGAAGGCTCCGTTGTTTTCCAGACATAGCAGCCACTTGAAAACGCCATCCATAATAAACATTTGGCAGAAGCATTTTCACTTCCATGCATTCTTTCTGTCTTCCAGCCAGTGTCCCCTTTTTTGTCTAGCCTGCACTTTCTCCCTGCCCAAAAGTGTCATTAACATTAACAAGTGTTCTCCTTGACACCAGCAGGGGTTGTGCAGAGGGAACGGGCTTGGAATGTGCAATGGGGAGACATGAATCAGACCAGAGCTGTGATGTGGATTGTGGAGTGTGTCAGGCAAACTCAATAAGCAACGGTCAATACCAACAGGGAAAAGCAGGGCAAAACTAATTTTGATGAGAATATGTCCGTGAACTGCAGAACGGGTTTGGCAAGCATGCACTCTACACGCAAAATAAGTTGTTTTTAATTTCACTTTCAAGTTTATGAAGGGCTTGCTGCTGTGTGTGGCATGTTTGGGGACATAAAGTTATGTGAGTACAGGTCCTCACCCTACTGAAGTGTTGGGGATAAGAATCCTCTGAAAATCTTAAAACACAGATTCCTGGGCTCCCCTCCCACCCCCCCATCCCCCCCCCGCCCCCTGCCAGGGATTGTAATTCAACAAGTCTGGAGGGGGACCTTGAATTTTCCTTTAGCAAGTTCCTAGGTGATGCTGATTCTGCTGGTCCGGGGAAGGACACTGGGAAGGCCGTAGAGTAGATATAGAGGAAGAGAGTCCAATTCAAACAAATAAACAAAACAACTCCTTTGTTCAGTGCACTGAGGAGATACAACAGCAGAGTTTTTAGCAATATTGCAGAAACACAGGAGAGCGAGCCAACAACTCTGTCTTACATAAGCAACCTGCAGAAAGGAGGTGATATTTGATCTGGACTTTAGAGAATGAAGGAAAGGCAGAAAAGAGTTAGTATTCCAGATGAAATGGCATGAACAGAGGCAGGATGTATCTGAGAATTAGAGAGTAGCTTGGTATGAAGGGAACCGGAGGTGGAAAGGGAGTGAACACAAATGGCGTGAAAAAAGGGCTGCAGCTGGCTTTTGAAAGGGTTTGTAGAGTCCTTCTAAGATGATTCTATAGTGGGGACCAATGGAACTTTCAAAAGCTTTTTCTGTGGGAGAGTAGGGGGAGGAAGACCGACTAGCAGGGATCCAAACTCCAGAAGAGAGAAGAGGGTTTGTCTGAATTTGTTCTCGGAGAACACGAGGACGTGACACAAAATATTCCAACCTAAAGGCAAAACCTTCAAGGTTGCAGACAAAACATCTTCTGGGCAGAGCAAGGAGCAAGATGCATTTGTGGAGAAGCTCGGAGACAACCAAGAAGGTGAAGACTCACTAATGGTGAAGAATGTGGGACTACAAGTTCAAAGTCCATTACTGAAATTTAGAAAAGACCCAGGAAGTAAGAACCCCAACAAGCTTCACCTTGTTACCACCCTGTTAGTTGTTAGGTGTTGCCTGTGTGAGAACACACCGCAGGTCTTGTGCTCGAATACCTATTACTATTATTTCTTGGTGGTGTGGACACGTAGAAATGTCATTAAAGACACTGTCTGTTTGCGGGTACTCTTTATCTTCGTCAGATGAAGCTGAAGTAAGAGGCAGAGAGAATGGTATCAAAATATTAAGACTTGGGTTTCTAAAACTGACCCCAGGCGCAAATTGGAAATGAGGACCTCTCTCTACCAAAACCAAATGATACCGTAAGGGCGAAAGGAGCCATGCAGTGAGGTCTCGGGGTGGGGGGTGTGTGATGAAAGGAACCAAGTCTTGAAACCAAAATGAAATACCAAGTTCTTTACTGGTATTGTGAATATTTATTAAAAAGTTGCCCGTCTATTCCTGTTCCTTCATATCTATGTTTCTCCATTCATCTCTCTCTCTCTCTCTCTCTCACAGAATCTCCATGCATTCTTCCTATCCCTCCTCCTTTTGTCTGGATCTATTCCTTGCAGAACCTCTGATTAAGCTCCCTAGCAAGATGAAACTGCTTTGGAGTATGGGGTGGGTAGAACATGAAACTGACAAATGAGAAAGCTAGAATTCTCTTCAACAGACAGAGGACGGGTCATTGCAGGGAAACTATTTCGGTAATCCTCGTCCCAGCACATAAATAATTCATTATTTTCTCGTCTCAAATCAGTAGATTCCTAGACTTTACTCCAAAAATATATAACTCTTCCACTTTGAGAGTTCAAAAGCAGGAAAGTAGACATGAAACTTTCTTCTTTAGTTAACTAACCTAGTGATTTTTAGGTGAGAACACATTTCAATGATAATAATAGTGATAGTAATAATAACTGCAAACAGGATACAATTCAAGGACGCTATTTGTTTTAATTGAAGAGGTTCAGACATTTTGTAAAATCGGCAACACTTTACAAAAGTAATGACATTCTCATGCCCAAAAGTGTAGGAAGGATATAATCTCAAAATAATAGAAAAAAAATTAAAATTTTAGGTGTAGTTTTAAAATCCCCTACTCTCTTCTTTTTTTATGGACTCAAATATGTGTCACACAAGGTATATGGTTCAAAGGAGGGCATTTGGAATCAGTGATCTAAGTCATGATTTTATTTTGTTCATGATGGAAAATTCTGAACTGACTTTTAAAGCCTTTAGATGATGCATGAAATCCTTAAGAAAAGGTTGCCTCCTAGAAAACTTTGTTATGTTCAACCTATCTTTTAAAGCTTATTTTTACTGTAAGGTGGGCTTGAAAATAGTAAATGGAGGCATTTACTACTCTGAGTCATTGTCAGACCCAATTCCTTTTTTCTGATGTTATATAAAACACTCATCAAAATGAGAGGCACATTTTGGGTATTTCCTTTTGGTAATAAATTCAGAACATTAGAATCTAAGGTTAACTTTCTTCCTCAATTCCAGTATCACTGTTGGGGGGTAAGCCTTTTTTTTTTTTTTAATTTTAAAATTTTATTTATTTATTTGGCAAACAGAGATCACAAGTAGGCAGAGAGGCAGGCAGAGAGGGGGGTGGGGAAGCAGGCTTCCGGCTGAGCAAAGAGCCTGATGCGGGGCTCAATCCCAGGACCCCCAGATTATGACAGCCAAAGGCAGAGACTTTAACCCACTGAGCCAGCCAGGTACTTTGAGTCTTACAAATACATATACTAATGATTTAAATACTATGTGTCCATTGTAGATAACATGAAAAATACAGAAAATCACAAAGAAGAAAAGTCATTTCTAATGTTACTACTTTTTTTTTAATCTATGCCTACCCTAACACAGACCTATTTTTAACATTTATTCAATACATAGATACATAGATCTATTACTATGTTTCAGGCACTGTTAGATGTTTGAGATAAAACTGATTTAATTCTGTAGATAATATTTTGTGATCCAGATATTTTTTATTTAATAAGAAATTATGGACCTGGGATTTATTATTCTTCCCCACGGTATGAGGACAACCTAAGATTCCCTAATCTTTTGAATTAATAAGGCCATTCTAGCTTCTCAAATGTTGCCCCTTATGCAGTATGTTACTGCTTTTCCCTAGTTGGGTTTGCTTTGTTTTGTTCGTAAATGGTTTGGGTCACAATTGTGCACTGAAAATTTTCAGGTACAATTAAGTCCTCTCTTTTTTTGTGTGAAATTCTATTTCTTTCTGACAGGCCCCTTGCCTCCTAAGTAACTCACTGTTAACACATTACATGAAAAAGCTAACTCATTTTGTTCTCTTCCAGGAATGTCTAAATCAAGTGAAGAATGCATTGAAAGAAGTAGTCAAGGAGAAAAGAGAGAGTGATATTGGCTAGCACAAGGTCTTTGGGTAAATACGGAAATAGAAGGGTTGAGACAGAAGCTAGAAACCAGTAATTCATTTATCTTTTTCCTTCTTCAGTCTTTCTACATAATATGCATTTTTCTGTATATTAAAAAATGGCTTTGCTCATCTCATTTCTGATGGTTCTTTATGACTTCAATCTCTTCTCATTATTTTTTAATGTTTCGTGAAATGTAAACTACCTTCTACCACTTTCTATTTTGTACATGGGGTGGCTGATAGACTTCAAGTTTAAAGGTATGATGAGACAATAAAAAATATATCAATAGTTGCATAATAATGAAAAGCTACTGATAGGTCTAAGACGGAGACGAAAAGAATCCATATCCTATCCATCATCTCCATGTCCGCTTCTATCTTTCATCGGCATCATCAGGTTAAACAGAAAATACATAATGGAAAAAGCGTCTTTTAGAAAGGACTTTGTTAAAAGGCTAGAGATTTCTAAGATGATGACTTCGTGTGTATATTGCTTGGCGTACAAAGCATCAAGATAAGGAAGCAGGTCCTTAAGGATCATTCGCTTCATGAAAATATCTAAAGGTCATGCGGTTTTAAACTTAAGGGGAAAGAAAACCCTCTAGTTAGAGTCTGCATTATCTGGTTTAAAAAAAAAAAAATCAATGACTTGCTTTTACTATGAGCCTGTATTTGGTGATTGCAGTCCAACCATCAGCAACAGTTCCGAAGGAATCTGCCATAAAGCAATCTGGTTTTAGCTTTAGAGAGGTACTGAATGCAGATGTTTTGTGAATTCCCATCTTAGTCTTGCAAAGAAAGGCATGAAGCTACTTTAGACTAAGATGAGGGAACTCTTGACTTACTGTTGAGCGTGTATGGGGGGTGGGGGTACTCCTTCTGGAGGGTCACTGGTCTCTGATGGTGGTTTTGTAGCAGGATTCACTCTCTCTGGCCAACTATTCTTTTTAGTGACCCCCAGTAATCCAGAAGTTTTTTTTTTTAAGTTGGAAAACTTCCCATTTCTCAGAAACTAATGAAGATTAAGAAAAGAAAGCCCCCCCCCCAAAAAAAAGGGTAGGGGGGAGGAGGAGAAGGAGAAAGGAGAAAAGGGAAGTATACACAATACATACTTACTAGTTACTATGTGTCATTTACCCAGAATGTCATTGCCTTTAGATTTGCTCAGGACCAACCTTGAATACATCTTTATTCTGGTATAATTATTAGCATGCCCCTTCTTACTCACAAGGGTCCCAGTTTGATGGATAAATTATATGATCAGTCCATAATAGAGTAATAAAATATAAAGACTAAAACTCCCTAAGCTTGGATCAGTCAGATCTGCAATTGGATTCTGATTTCCCCCCCTTGGTTGCTTCTGAGAAGTTTAACAAGTTACTTAACACTGCTGTATGTCAGTCAACTTATCTGAACAATGGAAATAATAGTAATGCTTTCCCCATATCCATGTTGAGGAAATTAAGTGAGATAATATGTATGAAATACTTATCAAAGTATCTGTTATATAGTAAGTACTCATTGCACATTAGCAAATACTGATTCTGATGATCCCATCGAAGTCTTACCATGCTACATGCCGCAGCCTCATAGAAACAGAAGTAGCTCCTGGCTCACCACCAGAAGTGGTCACAGGGAATGATTTACCATAATAAGAGCATGGGCACAGGTGTGGTTTGTTGAAATAAGAGTTTCATCAAACAGGACAGATTGGTATCCTGTAGACTTAAAGGGAATGTGCATCCAGGGACCTGTCCGTGAGCCTGGATGCTGGCTAGTGTTCAAACCAGTGAAGTTGCCAAGGCAAAATACGAAAGTAAGAATTGGGTCAACTCTTCATTTTTACCGATCTCTGAAATTTGTTTCCTTTTATTTTTTAATTATTTGTTTTTTTAAAAGATTTTATTTATTTATTTGAGAGAGAGAGAGTGAGAGAGAGAGAGCATGAGAGGGGAGAAGGTCAGGGGGGAAGCCGATTCCCCGTAGAGCTGGGAGCCCCATATGGGACTTGATCCCAGGACTCCGGGACCATGACCTGAGCTGAAGGCAGTTGCTCAACCAACAGAGCCACCCAGGCACCCTATTTGCTTCCTTTTAAACATTTCTTTTAAATCCAATAATGTTTGATCTTGGGATACTGAAGTTAAGTTGGCAAGTGTGACAGAAGTGCATATTTACCTTGGTTTGTATGTCTGTCACTAGGGTCACAACATTTTCAGAGCCCCTGTGCTATAGACTGAATGTTTGTGTCCCCCCCCCCCCACATTCCTAAGTTAATACTCCCAATATGATGATTTTTGAAAGTGGACCTTTGGGAAATAATTAGGTTCAGATGAGATCATGAGGATGGGAACCCTTGTAGGATTAGTGCCCTTAAATGAAGAGGAAGAGAGGCCAGCATTCTCTCTCTCTTTCTCTCTCTCTCTCTCTCTGCAATGTGGAGACACAATAAGCAGAGGGCTTTCTATAAGCCAGACAGAGGCTCTCTCCAGGAACCAGAACTGTTTCCAATAACCAAAATTATTGGGTCATATAAGAAAAGGAGATTAACATGGAGTTTTGTGTGCAGGAAAACTGGGGGACAGAGAACAGGAGAAGAGAAAAACCATAATCAGAAACTTTTATCTTAATTCTGAGGTTTTTAGGATTAGGGTTTTTATTCTTCTCCAAACAAATTCTAGAATACAACAATCATCAAATTTTAAAAGCCATATGAATCTTTAGAGCTCCATTTTGAATGATGAGAAATGTACAAAATTCTACAGAGCACTCGCTGTGTGTTGAATTACCAACTACTTAATTCTGGTGGGTTTTCAAGTCACATGAGTGACTCCACCCCAGGAATTAGGGAGGGAAATCTGTTTAGAATCCACTAAACACAATCCAGAGCACACATTCAACCCCGGGCGCCCTTATAGCATCTCAGTGTCTAGGATCCTGCTCACTAAATATTAAGATCTACAAAATAAGGGACAAACTTAACATGCTGAGGCCATACAGATAAAGCATCTCATTCTCTGAGTTAACCCTACAAGTTTGCAAGTTACCAAATTGATAATTTACCAGTCTTCTTTCTTTTTGGATGACGACGACAATGACGACGACAATGACGACAACGACGACGATGACGATGATGTTGACGATGATGATGATGACGATGATGACGATGATGACGATGATGACGATGATGACGTTGACGATGATGATGATGACGATGATGACGACGATGATGACGATGATGATGATGACGACGATGATGACGATGATGATGAC